>NW_017670912.1:253537-277420 GCF_001879085.1 Nicotiana attenuata | reverse complement strand
GTTGAAGATACAAATTTAGTTGACTCTAGTGTGATTGGTGTTGAGGAGGTTAAAAATCTTGAAGTTCATGTATTTGAGCGCGTTGGGCCTCATTCCAAACACTTCTCTACATTATGTTCAGACGGTAAAATGGAAATTCACCCTTATGAGCATAAAAAGGAGTCCAAGGAAGAGGTAGATGAGCCTTATATTTTGGATTTCTCAAGGCCGTCTAGGCAAGGTGACACTCCTCAGTCGAGAGCCAACAAGTGCATAAGATTTTATCTAATTTTTGTCTCACAAGAATTTGTAGCGCCCCAAGAGGATAATCATAAGCTTGAAGCAAAACTTGGGGTTCAATTCATAAGCTCGAGGTGGAGGCAAAAAGTGATTCGCGTCGTGCCGCGACGTTAAATCAAGCGCTTGTTGGGAGGCAACCCAGCTTTATTGCTTTCTTTTATTTATTTTTTATTTTTTATTTAATTGTATTATTTTTGTAGTGTCAATTTTTTTTATTTTTTAGGAGAATGGAAAGCAAAGGTATTGGAAGGATGCAACAGCAAACCAAATGGCTGGAACTAAGTGTGAGGTACCCGCACGAAGGATCAAGCTTGGGAGAAGTCTGAGTACCCCATGAGTTGTTAGTGCTTCGGCCTTTGGCCTACCAGGGAGTCTCTTTTGCCCTTTTATTATTTATGGTGTGCATTGAGGACAAGGCATAATTTTGAGTGTGGGGTGATGAGATTGTCTGGGTGACTTTTCATGCTACTTTAGCTGCATTAGTTCAATTAAATAGTTTTTTTTAAAAGATTGGACTTTTCCCGACGATGGATCTATTAGACAATTTTCTTGAGGGATATAAGTCTAAAGAAAAAAAAAGGTTTTCTTTGCAGGTAGTGTAATAATTCCCCCTTGGTTTTTCTTTGTGCCGCGGTTCTTTTCCAAGGGTTTTATTTGAACCGGGTGTAGTTAGTTTTTTTTGGAAGTAGGAGCCATTGTGTTGTGTTTTGAATTGAAGCAATATCTCTTGACTTGGTTATGCCTTGAGAATAGTGAGTACTTTGGCTGTAACGCTTAGGCTCAGTTTTTGACTCTTGTATAAGTACCTTAAATTGTATGATTTTAAATTTGCTTAACTGCTTTGACTAGAGTGTTTTGATGAATCCAATCCTGAGTGAGTTATGTGCCATGTGTGTGTAAGGATTTGTTATATTCTGTGCATTGCATTTGATGCCTAGAACTTGCCCCATGTGTTTGTAAAGCGAAATAGTAGTTATATTCAGTCTAGGAAGTGATATAGGCATTTCTTTGTTGAGCCAGATATGTATATCTTACCCGCCTAATTGTTATGTAACGTAGTTTACCCCTTTGAGCCTGTAATCCTGTTTCTTTGGCAACCACATTACAAGTCTTACTCAATTGTTTGAATGGACTATCTATTTGAACCTTTTAACCTCTCATAAGCACTTGAATTGTGATGATTTATGTAAAAGTTAAAGTGTGGGGTGGTTGGTTTGGCTTTTGAGTGGAACTAATGAAATCAGGAGAAAGGTGCACTGTTTTGAACAAGTAAGAGCCACTTGAATTGGAAAAAAAATATAGTTGTATTGCTGTGGAAAAAAAGTATTTCTTTAATAAGTGGTGACTCTTGCTGTAATTGTGCTTAAAGAAGTATGGGGTAATATACATTGATGTGAAGGTGGAGTTTGGTTTGACATAAGTATGGGGTTTGAATGGTAAAGTATATGTTTTAAAGTGCTTAGGGAGGTGTAGTCACTCTTATATCTAAATATATCCTACCCGTCCCGTGCCTACATTACAACCAAATAAAGTCCTAATTGATCCTAGATTGAATGAGCTCGATTAGTGGAGTAGTACACTATGGGCAAGCTTATGGTGCATCTTTTGTGGCATATGAATGTTATTTCTGAGAGTGAGAGAATTCTTTCTATATTGAGTTCCTAAGTATTCTTAAATTTTATTGTGTGGAACTACTCTCTTGTATTCTGTGAGGGCACTTGATTCATGAAGGAAAGGTAATGTCAGTGACCTCTATGCTAGAGTAAGTAGGTGAGTTGTGAATAATGCGTGGTACTTGTGAGTCAAATCTTGAGGTGAATATGTTACACTTTTGTGCTTAATCTTTTTTAAATACCCTTGGTGTGATGAGTTAGGAGAATTGTTTAAAAAGGTCGCGTCTATAAAAAAAAGTGTAGTTTGATTGCTCGAGGACGAGCAATGATTTAAGTGTGGGGTGTTGATGATAGGCTATAATTGCATATTTTAGTCGCTTATTACACTCTAATTTACTGCACTTTAGTTGAGTTTACGCTTTAATCGCTAGTGTTTTGCACTAACGGTGTGTTTTATGCCTTGTAGGAGTGATTCCGAGATATATAGATGTTATGGAATGAATGCAAATGATTTGGAGCTTTGAAGTCTGAGTAAAAGCCCAAGCAATTAAGCCGGGATCGTATTCAGGGATCAACGGATGATAAAATAACAAAACGAAGACTCGAGTAGGCATATTGCGCACAGTCTAGTAAAATGCACATAACTTTCTTCTCAGAACTACATTTGGGATTCGCAGTATATGGTTGGAAAGCTAACTCAAAGGGCTACAACTTTCATGTTTTACGTTTTTCCAAATTCCAAACGGAACAGGGCCAAAAACGCAGTCGAAACCGCGACCGTGGAACTGACCGCGGCAGAAAATCAGAGAGCTTGTTTGGCCGCGGTCCTACCGCGTTTTGGCCGCAGCCGCGCCGCTCCAGGCGTCAAAAAGAAGTCCTATTTCGTCCGGGACAAGGTTTCGGCCCTACACTATTCCAACTTGTATAAAAGGGGTCCTAAACCTATTTTGAAGAGGGGGGACGTACTTTTGACATAATTTAGACCTAAGGAGGCTAAGGAGACCGGAGATTCGACCTAAGGAGTCAAGAACACAATAGGAGCAAGACGCGGAATTCTTCAACGAGTTTTTCCTTCTTCTTCCTATTTTTTTTTTTCATTGTTGGTTATGATTTTTAGTATTGTAGTTTTACATACTATTATGAATAGCTAATTCGTTTTCTAGGGTTTTGATGGAATCTTTTGGGGATGAATTGGTTGTTATAAGTAATATAGATTTGAATTAGTTTAATCTCTATTTGTTCAACTATGTTTTGATTGTGGTTAATTGAAAGGATCCTCAATTAGCCGTTCCTATTTATTATGTATCTGCTTGAGAGAGAGTGCATATTTAGGTAGTTGTTTGAACAACATCACTCCCGAAGTATAGGCGGGAGTCATAACCGAGGGTTTAGAGGTTGGATTAGAGATAACGATACCTCGGGTGAGATCTAAGTGAACTATAATGCGAATTTAGCTAGCGTAGCTTGAGAGAGTGCATCTAGTAAATTATCATAATTGCTTGAGAGAGATTTATGATAGCTAGAGAGTTCATGATTGATAGAGGCAACTAAGTCAAAGCTATAAGAAACATACAACTAATGAAATCAACAATTGGGGAAATCATAACTCTAGACCTCCTTAATTTAGTCTCCAAACCTTTGTCTCGTTAAACAGATCCAGCTAAGCCTTAGTTCTCTGTGGGATTCGACTCCGGACTTTTAGACCGGATTATATTTGCAGCGACCGCTTATCCTTTTTAGGACTAGAGTTGGGCGTGATCAGTACCCATTAACTTAGAATTGTTTTAACAAAAGTTTAGATGATCTATTATGATACATGAGCGCTGAGAACCATGAAGCGAGTGGCACCTCGTGGATTGGGCCTATTCGATCAGGTTGGGATCGAACCCGTGCCACTCACACGGTGACTGAGAGAGAACTAAGTCAGGATAGTTGGAACTCCCAAAGTATAAAGTGAAGTATTTTTTTTATAAGAAAGAAAAAGAAAAGAATTTCTTTTGGAATATTCATAAACTGCTATTATGCAGTTATTTAGAATTATTCTTATAAGCTTTATGTTTTACATGCATTTAGAACCTTTGCTCGTAGCGTATATGTTATTAAAATTTCGGCCCCTGTTATTGAGACTCACTGAGTACAATGGATGGTACTGACGTTCTCTTTTGGGAACCTACGTTGGTCTGCGGTATAACGTAGGGACCGGATTTGCAGGTGAGCAGGCTACGAGTTAGGACTTCCTTCTCTTCCAATACTATTGGTGAGCTCCGCTTTTGTTCGTGGAGTATTCCTTAGAGTCATCTTTATTTAGTTATTTCTTTGTTATTTAGAGAACTGGCCAGGAAATCTCATGTCCTGAGCAGTGCGTCAGTTTATCAATAGAGGCTTCATATACATAGTCGTTGGGTTAAGATTCAGATGTTTTGGATAATAACTTAGCAGTATTTCATTGGTTACTATGAATAAAGTTTTGGAGTTGATTTATTTAAATGTTTAAATTAATCAAAAGTATTGGTTAGAGTATTGCCTTGCTGCATATAAAGTTTGGAGTTATAATAGATTTGATAAGCAGAGATGGTTCGCTCGCTCATGTTTAGTGATCGAGTGCCGGTCCCGGCTTGTTCAGAAAATGGGTCGTGACAAACTTGGTATCAGAGCCTCAGGTTTATGGAGTCCTAGGGGTCTATGAAGCCGTGTTAGTAGAGTCTTGTTTATGGGTATGAAGCGCGCCATACTTATAAACAGGAAGCTACAAGCATTTAGGAAAAGTCTCTTTTTTTTCATACTTTAGATCGTGCAGTAGAGTCTACCTCTAAGAAATTATCTACTTTATTCATTTCTCCAAAACTAGCAGAAATGGCTCGTACTCGTAACTCTGACACCAACACTCAGGATGCTGCTCAAGAAACTATCACTACTATTGTGGCTCAAGGTAGAACTAAGAAGGCTTCGACTCAGAAAAAGAGGGGAAAATCCACAAAGGGAGTCCAAGTACCCCGGGTTGGACAAGAAGAAGGGGTGGAGCATGATGATCCAGTACCTCAGGATCCAGTACCGCCCCCAACAGCAGCTCCGGCTCAGGCAACTATATCTCCCGAGGTGGGTCAAATGTTTAATGCTGTCAACAGTGCTATGGAAATGTTAAAAGCCTTTATGGCCAACCAGAACGAGAGGAGAGATGAGATTCCACCTCAATCAAATAGACAGAACAATTCTGAGTCCTCAAGAGTGAATGAATTTTTGAAGTTGAGTCCTCCAGTGTTCCATGGTTCTATAGTTGATGAAGATCCGATGTTGGGCTGGAGGGTGTCAAGAAAGCCCTCCAGTGATGAAAGCATTTGATGATGAAGCTGTGGAGCTAGCTGCTTACCAGCTTAGAGATGTGGCCGGCGCTTGGTTTGAGATGTGGGAAAATGAAAGAGATGAAGATGATGATCCGCCTACTTGGGAAGAATTTGAAGGGGCCTTCATGGCTAACTTTATCCCAGAAGAGGATAGGGAAGCTAAGGCTTCAGAGTTCGAACAGCTCAAGCAATGGAGTAAAAGTGTGCAAGAGTACTACATGGAATTCATAAGGTTAGCTAAGCATGCTCCTCACATGGTTAAGACCGAAAAAGCAAAGATTCGCAGGTTTGTTGGCGGTTTAGCTTAGCACATTAAGGATACGACATCAGCTACAGCAGTAGGGATGAAAGCCTTCTCCTCTGTTGTGGGATTTGCCAAGCACTTAGAAAAAGACAGACAACTAAGGAGAGAAGAAAAAAAGCATAACAAGAAAGCCCGGACAACGGGCAGGTTTAGTGGTACATCCAGCGGAGGTGGAAGGGATTCCTCTAATAAGGAGTCATTAGCACCAGCTCAGTCCAGTCATCAGTCAGGTGGTGGGTCTTCCTTCAGACGTACTTGGAAATATGGAAATCAGTCTCGCCAGAACCAGAATTTTAGGACATCATCCTCACGTAGCCAGAGTCATGCTGAGCAACATTCACACCAGCAAGGTCTTTGTGGAAGATGTAAGCGGCAACATTCAGGTCAGTGCAAGCTCAGGTTTCATGGTTGCTACCATTATGGAGACATTGGTCATATAAAGGCCAATTGCCCAAAGTTGCGACGTAATTTCAGTGGTGGATCAACTCGTCCTTCCAGTTCCTCAGCTACTACAGTTGCACCACCTCAGGCTCGTGGTTCTCATAATCAGACCGGGCATGGAACAGGCAGAGGTGCAGACCGAGTTACTCAGGGAGGGGGACAACCCCGATTGTTTGCTACACTTGATCGTCAGAGTGCAGAGGCATCTGCAGAAGTTATTACAGGTATACTTTTAGTCTGCTCACATAATGCTTATGCCATAATGGATCCAGGTTCAACGTTTTCATATGTGACTCCATACTTCGCAATTAACTTCGGAATAGAACCTGAACAACTTAGTGAGTCATTCCTAGTATCTACTCCAGTTGGCGAGTCAGTGAAAGTCACCAGAGTCTATAGAGGTTGTATAGTTTCAGTCCAAGGTCGCAACACCAAAGCCGATCTCATAGAGTTAGAAATGGTGGATTTTGATGTGATCATGGGTATGGATTGGTTGTCTTCCTACTATGCCATGTTAGATTGTCATGTCAAGATAGTCAGGTTCCAATTTCCAAATGAAGAAGTCTTAGAGGGGAAGGGTAGTTCAGCATCGCTTGTAGGTAAGTTTATTTCTTACCCTAAGGCACAACGAATGATCGGTAAGGGGTGTCTTGCCTACTTGGCTCACATCATTAATCCAGAATCAGAACCACCATCTCTTCAGTCAGTGCCAGTTGTTAGAGAATTTCCAGAAGTTTTCCCAGATGACCTTCCCAGAATTCCTCCCGAAAGAATCATAGACTTTGGCATTGATCTCATGCCAGGCACTCAGCCCATATCTATACCTCCTTATAGGATGGCTCCAGCAGAACTTAATGAGTTGAGAGAATAGTTGAAAGAACTTCTTGAAAGGGTTCCATCAGACCGAGTGTTTCACCGTGGGGTGCCCCGGTCCTTTTTGTCAAGAAGAAAGATGGGTCTCTCAGAATGTGTGTCGACTATCGGCAGTTGAATAAAGTTACCATTAAGAACAAGTATCCACTGCCAAGAATTTGATGATTTATTTGATCAACTTCAGGGTGCAAAGTACTTTTCAAAAATAGACTTTAGGTCGGGGTACCATCAGTTGAGAATCAGAAAAGAGGATATATCTAAAACAGCCTTTAGAACTCGCTACGGGCACTATGAATTTCTAGTGATGTCCTTCGGGTTGACAAATGCTCCAGCTGCATTCATGGACCTCATGAATAGAGTTTTCAAGCCATTCCTGGATATCTTTATTATTGTGTTTATAGACGATATTTTGGTGTACTCTAAGAGCAAGGAAGATCATGCAGAACACCTCAGAATTGCCTTGCAGACCTTGAAGGAGAATGAGCTTTATGCCAAGTTTTCAAAATGTGAGTTCTGGTTGCAGTCAGTGGCATTCTTAGGCCACGTGGTATCTAGTGAAGGAATAAAAGTAGACCCTCAGAAGACAGAAGCAGTCAAGAACTGGCCTAGGCCGACAACGCCAACCGAAATCAGGAGTTTCTTGGGGTTAGCTGGCTACTATAGAAGGTTTGTAGAGGGGTTTTCCTCACTTGCAGCTCCATTAACTAAGTTGACTCAGAAAGCAGTTAAGTTCCAGTGGTCAGACGCTTGTGAGCAGAGTTTTCAAGAGTGAAAGAAGAGGTTGACCACTGCACCTGTGTTAACCTTGCCGACAGGTTCGGGTGGGTTCACAGTGTATTGTGATGCCTCCAGAGTGGGCCTTGGTTGTGTTCTTATGCAAAATGGAAAAGTTATTGCTTATGCTTCCAGGCAGTTAAAGAATCATGAAAAGAACTACCCCACACACGACTTGGAGCTTGCAGCAGTGGTGTTTGCATTAAAAATATGGCGACACTACCTTTATGGCGAGCATTCTGAAGTGTTTACAGATCACAAAAGCCTCCAGTACATTTTCAAGCAAAAAGAACTAAATTTGAGACAGAGAAGGTGGCTCGAGCTATTGAAAGATTATGACATCAATATCCTTTATCACCCGGGCAAAGCTAATGTGGTAGCAGATGCACTTAGTAGGAAGTCAATGGGTGTCTTGGCCCATCTTGCAGTACAAAGGCGATCTTTGGGTCGAGAAATTCAAAAACTAGCAAATGATGGAATTAGATTGGATGAGACCGAAGAAGGAGATATAACTGCTTATGCCTTAGCGCAATCCTCCCTTGTTGCGCATGTTAAGGCTAAGCAAGACGAAGATCCGTACTTAGTGAAATTAAAAGAAGGAGTCAGAAGCAAAGAAATCACTGCTTTCACTCTAGGAAGTGACGGAGTTTTAAAGTTGAATGATCGGTTATGTGTGCCTGATGTAGATGGTCTTAGGAAGGCCATAATGGAGGAAGCTCACAGTTTGAGGTACTCTATCCACCCAGGTGCTACCAAAATGTATCTAGATTTGAAAGAGTTGTATTGGTGGAAAGGCATGAAGAAACAAGTAGCAGATCATGTGGCTAAATGTTTGAATTGCCAACAAGTCAAAGCCGAGCATCAGAGGCCTGGTGTCCTAGCTCAAGATATAGAGATACCACAGTGGAAGTGAGAGATGATTAATATGGATTTCGTAGTAGGTCTACCTCGCACGTACCGTAAGCATGAATCAATTTGGGTTATTGTAGACCGACTGACAAAGTCCGCGCATTTCCTACCAGTAAAGACGACAGATTCCGCATAGC
Organism: Nicotiana attenuata; assembly: GCF_001879085.1. NCBI lineage: Eukaryota > Viridiplantae > Streptophyta > Magnoliopsida > Solanales > Solanaceae > Nicotiana > Nicotiana attenuata. The sequence goes on along the minus strand of NW_017670912.1, from coordinate 268,749 downwards.
AGTATGCGCAGTTGTACATCAAAGAAATAGTCTGATTGCATGGTACTCCAGTTTCAATCATATCTGACAGAGGCCCTCAGTTTTTTTGGCAGGCATTTCAGAAAAGATTAGGTACCAAGGTCAATTTAAGCGCCGCTTTTAATCCACAGACTGATGGCCAGGCAGAAAGGACCATTCAGACTCTCGAAGATATGCTGCGTACGTGTGTTATAGATTTTGGAGGTAATTGGGATGATCACTTGCCACTTATAGAATTTGCTTACAATAACAGCTATCAGGCCAGCATTGGTATGGCTCCTTATGAAGCGTTGTTTGGGCGGAGATGTAGGTCTCCAGTGGGTTGGTTTGAACCAGCAGAGGTGCCGTTGATTGGTCCAGAGTTTGTTTGTGAGGCCTTGGAGAAAGTTCAGCTAATTAGAGAAAGACTTAAAGCGGCTCAGAGTCGTCAAAAGTCTTATTCTGACAAGAGGCATCATGAGTTAGAGTTCATGGTTGGAGATAAGGTTTTTTTGAAAGTTTCACCAATGAAAGGAGTTATGAGGTTTGGTAAGAAAGGGAAACTTAGCCCTAGATTTATCGGACCTTATGAAGTTCTAGAAAAGAAAGGAAACATGGCTTATAAGCTAGCGCTATCCGTTGAGTTGTCCTCTGTTCATCCTGTCTTTCATGTGTCTATGCTTAGAAAGTACATTCATGATGAGTCGCATATAATACCTGCCGATACCATAGAAATTAAAGAAGGCTTGACTTATGAAGAGGTACCTATAGAAATTCTCGAAAGGCAAGTAAGAAAGTTGAGAACAAAAGATTTAGCATCGGTAAAAGTTTTGTGGAGTAATCATGATTCAAAAGAGGCTACGTGGGAGGTCGAGGAAGATATGAGAATGAAATATCCATATTTATTTGAGGAAAAAGGTATGTGAACATAAGTTTGGTTTGACATTTATATTTCATTTATTAAATACAAGTTAGCAAGTGTTTCTGTCCTTCCTAGATTATACTTAGTTGTTGTAGTAATTTAGTTTATGCCGTAGTATATTTAATTCATTGAAGTAATTTACTTGTGCTAAAGTTGTTGTGCTTTAGATTCTTGTTAGTTATTGTGGTACCTCCTTGTCGGAGTGTGAGTAATTAATTTATGAGCTGTGTATGGTGCCTATGAATGGCCTGTTATGGTATATTTGGTTGTTGTTGGTGTAGTGGTGGTATTTGTGACAGGGATACTTTTTTGGATAGTCCAATTTACAAGGGCTATTATGCCGAAATTTTTTGAAAATTTAGGGAGTTAGCCAAAATTTGAGTCCCTTGGAAGAGTGGGTAGTGCTAAGAAAATTTAAGAGGTTCAAGGACTTAAGGAATGATTGTTAGCTTAAGAATAAGGCCCTAGCAACATTCGAGGACGAATGTTTTTAAGGAGGGAAGATTGTAACACTCCTTAAATTTATAAAAGTTTCAACACTCACTAAATATAGAATTAATTTTTTTTCCTTATATTATACTGCTAGTACGGATTTAAACTCTTGTTATTGATTTTGAATTACTTCACTATTTATAAATAATTGAAACAATTAGGGGAATATTAATAATTTTAATATTATTAATTATTAAAGGTGGGTATCATTAATTATTAGTTAAGTAAAAGAAAAAACAAAACAAAACAAAAAGGGGAGCACGTGCCCTAGCCCATAAAGGGTTGTGAAATGCAAGACTTAAGCAAAGTCTTATAACAAAGAGAAACAGAATGCAACTTTAAAAACAAAAACAGAAGGTTGTTCTTTTTACGCAGCAATCGCAAGGCACACAGAGCGAAAAGAAAATTCTAGGGTTCTATACAAACCACAAATTCTTGAACTCAGGTAAGTAAATTTTCCTATTGTCCATTATCCAATAGTGGTAATAGGTAAGAATGGAATAGTTAATTCCCTTCTTCCTCTATATCAACAATAAATTTCATATTTAGGTGTAGTACTTTAAAAATTGATTAAAGTGCACTGGTTGTTGTAGAATCGATTGTTTGACTGGTGTCAATTGGACTGGGGCCTACGTATTGGCTCGAGAAGTTTTGAGGTGAGTTGATATAACCCTTTACTAAAGTGGTTTAACTCACAAAAGCACGCAAGGTGTTTGATGAATTGTTTAAAAGAGTTTATATTTATTTAATTAGAGCGAGTGAGTACCCATTAACTTAGAATTGTTTTAACAAAAGTTTAGATGATCTATTATGATATATGTGCTTAAATTTTTAGATTTTTGTGTTATTGTTATATGCTATTTTCATGTTGAAAATTTATGAAGAAGAAAGAATCTTTAGGAATATTTTTATATGTTTATTTCACTCTTATGCCATGCTTTACATTTAAGGACACCAATATGAGCATGTACATGATGTTCTATAAAGAAAAGATTTAGACTTGAAAAGTCACAAGAAGAAGTTTTAGAAAGAAAAGATTTTTGGGAGTATCCTTTATTCTGAGAAGGGGCCATCGTCCAGGCCGAGGGTCCTGACCAAGGCGTTGACTTCCTGAAACTACTTGTGCCAAAGTAGGGAGCACACGAGCCGAGGGTCTCGTTGCTGTGAATTTACTTAGCCATTCTAAGGTATGATACATGAGCGCTGAGAACCATGAAGCGAGTGGCACCTCGTGGATTGGGCCTATTCGATCAGGTTGGGATCGAACCCGTGCCGATCACACGGTGACTGAGACAGAATTAAGTCAGGATAGTTGGAACTCCCAAAGTATAAAGTGAAGTACTTTTTTTATAAGAAAGAAAAAGAAAAGAATTTCTTTTGGAATATTCATAAACTGCTATTATGCAGTTATTTAGAGTTATTCTTATAAGCTTTATGTTTTACATGCATTTAGAACCTTTGCTCGTAGCGTATATGTTATTAAAATTTCGGCCCCTGTTATTGAGACTCACTGAGTACAATGGATGGTACTGACGTTCTCTTTTGGGAACCTATATTGGTCTGCGGTACAACGTAGGGACCGGATTTGCAGGCGAGCAGGCTACGAGTTAGGACTTCCTTCTCTTCCAGTGCTATTGGTGAGCTCCGCTTTTGTTCGTGGAGTATTCCTTAGAGTCATCTTTATTTAGTTATTTCTTTGTTACTTGGAGAACTATCCAGGAAATCTCATGTCCTGAGCAGTGTGTCAGTTTATCAGTAGAGGCTTCATAGACATAGTCGTTGGGTTAAGATTCAGATGTTTTGGATAATAACTTAGTAGTATTTCATTGGTTACTATGAATAAAGTTTTGGAGTTGATTTATTTAAATGTTTAAATTAATCATAAGTATTGGTTAGAGTATTGCCTTGCTGCATATAAAGTTTGGAGTTATAATAGATTTGATAAGCAGAGATGGTTCGCTCGCTCATGTTTAGTGATCGAGTGCCGGTTCCGACTTGTTCAGAAAATGGGTCGTGACAATAAACCTAACTTAACAGAAGTGATATCTCTCGATCCTGATCGAAAAGGTTGCATATTGGATAAGGAGAAAGACTCCTTACTCAAAGAGAACACGGTTAAGAAAAGGAAGGAGTTAGAGGTTGAGATCAACTAGAACTCTTCCACCAAGGAAGAGTAGCATCAGAATTCTAGTCGATCTCTATTTACTAACTCTATAAATATCAGTGTTGTTCTCTTTACAGGTAACGCACATAATTGAGAGAAAAATAGAAAGGCAATTTTGCAAGCAATTTGTGTGTGATTCAAGCGTGCAAACCTGAAGCTACTTGAACCAGATAGAAGAACCAGTTCAAGTGTCTGTCTTTTATTCTGGTTCAATTGTAGTAGGTGTTTTCATATTGTACCTTTCAGCTTTATCTAGAAGCAATTGTATTAGGTACTCAGAGTTTTCAAGTTAGAGTTAACTTGAAGTTGTCGCAACAGTTGAGGTTGTGTGCTACAACGGGATTAGAGTTAGTCCTAGGTTTACAAAAGAGTTTTTATAAATGTAGTTTTTGGCTCAATGATTTTAGTGGAGAGTTTGGGAAAATCCTACTGGAAAGTAGGTCGTGATTTTTTCACCTTTTGAGCTAGGTTTTTTTCACGTAAAATACTTGTGTTCTTTACTTTCCGCACATATTATTTCTTCAATAGTAGGTTAAGGAACACGTAGAAGAACCAGGTCCTTCCATAAGGAACTTAAGCGAAAAATTGGTCACCACACAAACCATCCCACTCTTATGTGGTATTGAAGTATAAAACATCATAAGCTAATTTTAGCTGAATCCAAAAGTGCCTTCAAATTGTGGGCCGCCTATGCTTATAAGGCAGTAAGACAGTGTAGCTTTTCCTTTTTTCCAACTTCATTGTGAAGAAAAAGACCAACAAGATCTAACAATATTTACACAAACTATAAATACATAGTTCACCCACTTTTCGCTTCAGACAGCAAAGGAAATAACCACTTCGGGAGGGAGCAGGACAGGAAATAGAAAATGCAAAATTATTCCCCCACCAACTGCAACAAGCCAATTGGTGAAAGAAAACTATTAGTATTCTAATTTCCTTGCTTAGTGAAGCCCTTATTCTGGAGGTGACTGAAGCTGCAATACAACATTGTGTGACATCCATCCCCCACTTATTAATACATTTGCTATATGTGTATATATATGCATCTACGTATTGCTCAAAGTGAAAAATAAACTTGCCAATATATATCTCAATCCCATCCATCGTCCTGATGGCCAGAGACAGGCCTATTACTCTTCATCTGTGTCTCATTCTTCTGTTCATCCTCCCCTGATATTTCCTCCAGTGACCTTCCTTTTGTCTCAGTCACTAAAAAGGTGCAGCAAAATCCAATCATATTTGTGAAGGCCAAAAACATCATGGCTTTCTTGATTTTATGAATATTTCCATCTTGCGTGTACTGCTGCACCCCAAATGCACTAACCATTGCCCCTGCCTTTCCAGATGCCGCGCTCAGGGCGTGGCAAGTGGATCTCACTCTTGTCGGGAAAAGCTCCGCGGGGAGCACAAATGTTGTCGAATTGGGTCCAAAGTTGGCAAAGAAGAAAGTTAAGCCATAAAGAGCTGCGAATGTCCATTTGTGATCTTTAGTCTTTAGGTAATCATATTTGATCCCAATGATTGCCATGAAAACTGACATCATGAAGAACCCCATCAATTGTATCTTAAACCTGCCTATTTTCTCAATGAAGAATACTGTGAACCAGTAACCAGGGAAGGTACCGAGCAACGCAATCACAAACATTGCACGTGATGTCTCAAACATCTCCATCAACGCAGAAATGCTCTTGGCGTCGCTAACTAGACCCATGGTTGGGAATATGTCCTTCTGTGTGAGATTTTGGCTGTAGAAAGCTATGTCCAACAAGAACCAAGTACTCATTGTACCTATTAAGTGAAGTCCGTGACGCATGAAGAACTCATTGGAGAGTAAAGGGTACTCATTGGCTGCTTTAAATTTGGCCAATTTTTCTCCTTCTGCTTGAATTTCAATGTCAAGAACCTTTCCCATGTCAAGCGCTGCTTGTTTAGCATTTCCCTCAATAATAGCAGTGTAACGCCCTGTTTCCGGCATCTTCATTCGCCAATAATAGGTGAGAAGAGCTGGAAGAGCTCCAAGCATCAATACGATTCGCCAAACATAATCTGCCTCAGGTTCCGTGGAGAAAACTTCATCCACATTAAATGCCTTACCCGCGTAGATCATAAGAAAGATTTTCGAAACAGTCATTGAAACAAGGCCGGCAAATACGATCCCAACGCCTTGCATAGCAAAAACTGCAGCAATAAACGCCCCACGAGTTCTCTTATTTGCATATTCGGACATGATTGTGGCAGAAAGAGGATAATCTCCTCCAATGCCAAATCCAAGCCAGAATCTGAAGAAACAGAGTGTCCCCATTACAATTTTTTTGCTATACCCGAAGGACAAACCAGAGCAAAGTGCACAAATGACCATGAGGATTAAAGTGAGTCCATACACTTTCTTTCGGCCAAGTTTGTCTCCGAGCCAACCAAACACGAGCTGGCCAGTTAAAGTACCAACCAAAGCAACTCCAACTACCCAATTATTAACAGGATGAGGCAGTTTTCCAGGGGCGTGCGTAGCAGGATCGTAGTAATAGAGACGGCCTAAGAGTTTGGAGACAGTGGTGATACAGAAGAGATCGTAGGCATCTGTGAAAAAACCCATTCCAGCAATGATAACGGCTGTGACATGGTACCATTGGGTTCGTGCTGTGTCAAGTGCATTGAGAACTGTAAGATTGTTTGAGGCCATGTTTGCTTTTTACTGCAAATTTAGGCTGTGTTTTCATGGTATTGTTTTGGTGTATGTAACTCGCATATATAGACTCAGCGAACAATGTGAATTAAATGACGTTTAATCCTAAGCGTTCAGTGGCTACAACAAGAAATTGAGGATAAGTATCCACAGGATATCCTTCTTCTTTGCTTAAATCAAGCATATGCTTCAACCAAAAATAACATAGGACAAAAATTAAAGCGCGCATGCTTATGCTTTATATGACAACTTTTTCTTGTTAGTCGGTGTCAAAAAAAAAAAAAAAAATACAAATTTATATACTTGAAATAATTTAACTTTAAACTTCTTAGTTTACTTTAATAACATATTTTTATAGTCATGACATGTTTAAAATCATGATACTTTTTCTTTATTTATTAAACTCATAATATCCTAGTCAGACGGTGCCATATAAAATGAAAGGGGGAGTAATAAATTAAGCTTCTTGGTGATTATTACGAGAGACAGCTACAACGTCTAAACCTGCTTGATCTTCATAATGACCAATAGCTAGTATTAAACAAGCTTCAACTTTTGTATTTGTTTCGGACAAAGTAGTGCCACATATTAGGGGACAGGAGCTTTTGGTTGTTATATAGTACAAGAGCACGAATCAACAAAAACCAGAAAAGCAACTACTGTATTGGGAAAATTGAGTTTAACATAGTATGGAGATGACGTGTCGTGATACGTAAACTGGTCAAATGGTCAAAGAATTTCAACTAGCCAAGAGGCACGGGTAGCAATGGATGTGAGCAAAGGCAAAGGAAGAGGCACGGGCAGACATTCAAAGGATTCAGCGCCCGTACCTATTCAAGACATTTAAATTCAAGAATCAAGAAGAGTCAAGGGAATGAATTTGACAACACATGGTAGTCCAAATACAGTATTTAATAAGCCTTAAATGCTAAAAACGTTAGAGAATCTGTCCTGAATATAATGATTATGTAACGTAGCATTCAATGTCATTAATTGCCCATAATGGCGTTATTATGACAAAGGCAAGACATACATCTCAAAAATAACTATAAAAAGGAGAGGGCTGAACAATTCTAGGGACACGAAAGATCATCTGAATATACTTTGGTTTACTTGTTTTATTCAATTATATTCTGGCTATCCAAATTACTTTCTTTTATACATTTTTGCGATTATCAGTAACCCGAGTTCTTCTAAATTATAGCTTTAGTCAAAATTCTATTTTTTGGTTAAACAAATTGGTTCGGTTACCGGGAATCTGATAATCCATTTTATTTTAGCCTAACTTTCCTTGTTGCATCAACCATGTCGAACAACAATGACAACATTCAAGGAAACCAAGAGAATCAAACAACCCAGCAACTTCAGGGAGATCCACAGAACAATAATGTACTGATTCCTTCTCCACGGCGGTCTCGTGAAGGCACTCCTGATGGGTCTCATACAGATGGACAAGCTCAATTCGAAAATGTTGAAACTATGGATGAGGCTTTGCAAAAACTTATTGCCTCACAAGTCAATAAAGCTCTTCAGGCTTTTGTTAGCCAATTACCTGATGCACCACCCACACCCACTCCAAATAACAATATTCTGGAGAACCCTCGTTCCGGGCTCGTTAATTCAGGTAGTTGTGGAACCCCCAGCGTCACAGGAGGGAGAACCAGGTAATTTAGTTAATTCTGATTTACAAAGCTTAGTACTAACATTGCAGAAACAGCTCAAGGAGCAGGTGACCGCATAGAGCAAATATCTGGGGTGCCACCCGTGATCAAAGGGGTAGATATGGATAAGTATTCTCAACAGCCCTGGAAGCCAAGCGCTGCTCCCCTTCCAATTCCAAAGAAGTTCAAAATGCCTGATATTCCAAAATATGATGGAACAACAGACCCACGAGATCACGTGACTGCATTTACAACAGGCGTAAAAGGCAACCATTTGACTAAGCAAGAGATTGAATCAGTATTAGTCAAAAAATTTGATGAAACACTCACTAAAGGAGCGCTAACATGGTATTCTCTTTTACCCGAAAATTCTATAAATTCTTTTGCTGAGCTTGCAGATTCTTTCATTAAAGCGCACGCGGGAGCTCAAAAAGTCGAAAAAAGAATGGAAGATATTTTCAAGATCAAGCAAGGGGACTCAGAATTGCTTAGGGAATTCGTGGACAGATTCCAACGTGAAAGAATGACATTACCGCGTGTACCTGACAATTGGGCAGCTATAGCCTTCACAAGCAATTTGAATGTAAAGAGTTCAGAAGCTACGAGGTGACTCAAGGAAAGCCTTCGTGAATTCTCAGCTACAACATGGAATTACGTTTACAACAGATATAGCACAAAGTTGAGGATTGAAGAAGATATTATTTCACGACATCAAAAAGAAGAAAAGGTAAGCTCAAGACGGACGGAAAACGAAAAAAGGTCCGGTAAAAACAGATACGAGCCATACATGGGACCTGCGGGAAAAGACTCACAGTCAAAACAGGACAATCAAAGGTACGATCACAGATCGAGGAATAGAGAGCCAGGCTCATCATCTAGATTTGGGAATGATCGAAGCACACGTGAGTCACGATATTATGATAGAGGTCCAAAGGCAAGGTTTGGCGGTTATAACTTCAATGTGAGCACTTCTGAACTCGTGGCTGTTTTAAGAATCATGGGAGATAAGGTACGATTGCCGAAGGAAATGAGATCAAATCCAAACAGACGAAACCCTGATCATTGGTGCGAATTCTATAACGATCATGGGCATAAAACGGCAGATTGCAGATTATTGCAGGGTGAAGTTGATCATTTGTTAAAACAGGGGTATCTCACTGAGTTATTCAGTGAGAAAGGTAAACAAGCATACAAGAAAAACAGGCAGGAACCTCCAAAACCACCTTCTCCCAAAAGAACTGTCAACGTTATAAGCGGGGGTGAAGACGTCAATGGCGTATCGTATACCGCCGCTAACAAGATTTCCAAAGTTACAATTACCCACGGGAAGCGGCTGCGACATGTGTTAGAGGAAGAAAATATTACGTTCAATGATGCAGATGCCGAAGGTCTATTAACTCCACATAACGACGCACTGGTAATATCGTTACTTGTACATGACACTAACGTGAAATGAGTTTTAATTGATCCAGGTAGTTCCGTGAACATTATTTGTTACGAGTGCTACGCGAGATGCAAGCAGAGGATAGATTGGTACCAAAAGCGCATACTTTGTCAGGATTTGACAATTCCAGTGTTGTAACAAAAGGGGAAGTGATGCTTACTACATTCGCAGAAGGTGTTGTCAAAGACACAAAATTTCAGGTAGTGGAAATGGAAATGGCTTACAACATAATTCTTGGGAGGCCATGGATCCATGACATGGACGTTGTTCCATCAACCTTGCATCAAATCATTAAATTTCCAGTGCCATGGAGAATATGTCAAATCAAGGGAGACCAACAGATATCCGGGAGCATCAACTCCGTGGCAAATTTAAGTGCGAAGGGTGAAGAGAAATAGCAATTACATAATCCAGTTGAGGATAACCTAACATCAACCTCAACTGAACAAGGGCAAACAGATGTGGATTCAAGGCCCGATTCTATTCAAGAACCAGAGGAAAATGAAAACATCAAAACGACGATAGAAGAGCTGGAGGCAGTGGTTTTGTTTGTACACTGGCCAGAAAGAAAAATGTATATAGGAGCCAATCTCAGCCCGGATATAAAACGTAAGTTGATTGAATTTTTAAAAGCTAACGCAGATTGTTTTGCTTGGTCCCATTCTGATATGACAGGTATACCACCGGAGGTAATGACTCATAAGTTGAATGAAGACCCATCTCATCCACCTATCAAACAAAAGAAGAGAAAACAGGGCACTTTCAAAAATCAGGTGATTCAGGATGAGGTGCACAAATTGTTAAAGAATGGGTCTATTCGCGAGGTAAAGTATCTTGAGTGGATAGCCAACACTGTTGTGGTACCTAAAAAGAACGGTAAATGGCGAGTCTGTGTAGACTATGCAGATCTTAACAAAGCTTGTCCTAAAGACTCTTTTCCATTACCTCATATAGATCAACTAATTGATGCTACTGCAGGGCATGAGTTGTTAAGTTTTTTAGATGCATATTCAGGTTATAATCAGATTAAAATGGATCCGGGAGATGAAGAAAAAACTTCATTCATAACAGACAGGGGGACTTACTGTTATAAAGTAATACCTTTTGGTCTAAAGAATGCAGGAGCAACGTATCAGAGGTTAGTTACCAAAATGTTTCAAGAGCATTTGGGAAAAACTATGGAGGTCTATATAGATGATATGCTCGTTAAAACTCAGCACTCACGAGATCATATATCGCATCTGTCTGAAACGTTTAAAATTTCGCGGAAATTTAATATGAAGTTAAATCCCGAAAAATGTGCATTTGGTGTTACATCAGGTAAGTTCTTAGGTTCTCTTATTTCTAACCGTGGTATTGAGGTGAATCCTGCACAGATTAAGGCCATTGAAGAAATCCCTGATATACTTTCGAGCAAGAAAGAAGTTCAAAGATTAACAGGGAGGATTCCAGCCTTGGGAAGATTCACTTCTAAATCATCAGAGAAGTGTTTTAAATTCTTCTCAGCCCTTAAGAAGCAAGATCATTTTGAATGGAATGAGGAATGTCAACAGGCACTCAGGAATTTGAAAACATTCTTATCAAATCCTCCTTTGCTAGCAAAACCAAAGGCTGGGGAAAGACTACTCATTTACCTTGATGTTTCAGAAGTAGCGGTAAGTGTTGTTTTGGTTCGAGAAGAACAAGGTAAACAATCCCCTATCTATTATGTTAGTAACTCTTTGTTAGATGCGGAGACGCGGTATCCTCAATTAGAAAAGCTTGCACTTGCATTAATCATGGCATCTAGGAAATTAAGACCTTACTTTCAGTGTCATCCTATTGCTGTAGTAACCGCCTACCCTTTACGTAATATATTACATAAGCATGAGTTATCAGGTAGGTTGGCTAAGTGGGCTATAGAGTTAAGTGAATACGAGATCACGTACCAACCTAGAACTGCTATAAAATCACAAGTGTTAGCTGATTTCGTGGCTGATTTTAGCTAAGGGATGCAATTAGAAGCAGAAAAAGAATTACAGGTGCTCAATGGAGCTAATCCAGGAACTTGGACTTTATTTGATGATGGTTCATCTAACATAAAAGGTGCAGGTTTAGAGATTGTTTTGGTACCACCTACGGGTGAAACCATTCGACGAGCTATCAAATGTCATTTTGTAACTAACAATGAGGCAGAGTATGAGGCTGTGATTGCAGGTTTAGAATTGGCACGAGAACTTGGCATAAACCAAATCATAATCAAAAGCGATTCACAACTCGTGGTTAATCAAATGCTGGAGACTTATACAGCCAGGGAAACAAGGATGCAACAGTATTTAGAAAAGGTGCGGGAATTGATAAAGCAATTTCAAACCTGGAAAGTTACACAAATACCAAGGGATGAAAATCTCGAAGCAGACGCCTTAGCTAATCTCGCGTCTGCGGCTGACGTAGCAATTGATGCAAGTGCCTCGGTTATTCATTTATTTCATTCAATTCTTGACCCCGACAAGAATGAGGTAAATTTTAATAATTTAACTTGGGATTGGAGGAACGAAATTGTTGCTTTTTTGCAGTATGGAACCATTCCTGATGACAAGAAAAAAGCTCATGCGCTTCGAAAAAAGGCTGCTCGGTACTGCTTAAACCAGCACAACCTATATCGTAAAATGTTTGGTGGTCCCTTAGCCAGATGCCTCGGACCTTCTCAAACGGAGTACGTAATGAGGGAAATACACGTGGGGCATTGTGGGAATCATGCTGGAGGAAGATCACTGGTAAGAACCTTAATTAGGGCAGGCTATTACTGGCCTAAAATGGAAGAAGAAGCAGAAAGTTTCGTGGCCAAATGTGATAAATGTCAAAGGTACGGTAACAATATGCATAGACCCGCGGAGTTATTACATCCGGTCATCGTACCATGGCCATTTATGAAATGGGGAATGGATATCGTGAGTCCATTACCACAAGCGAAAGGACAGGTAAAATTTATGCTCGTACTCACTGATTATTTTACCAAATGGGTAGAGGAAGGAGCATTCAAACAGGTACGAGAGAAGGAAGTCAAAGATTTTATTTGGCGGAATATAATAAGTCGATTTGGTGTACCAAAAGAGATTTTATGTGATAATGGCCCATATTTTATAGGAGCTCAGATCACGGAATTCTTTCAAAGTTGGCAAATTAAAAGGATTACGCCCACACCTTATCATCCGGTGGGTAATGGACAAGCAGAGTCAACAAACAAGGTTATTATCAATAATTTAAAAAAGCGTTTAGAAGAGTCAAAAGGAAATTGGCCAGAAGTGCTACCTGGTAATTTATGGGCATATCGCACAACAACAAAAATAAGTACGGGAGAAACACACAACTCGTGGTTAATCAAATCTGGGGACTTATACAGCCAGGGAAACAAGGATGCAACAGTATTTAGAAAAGGTGCGGGAATTGATAAAGCAATTTCAAACCTGGAAAGTTACACAAATACCAAGGGATGAAAATCTCGAAGCAGACGCCTTAGCTAATCTCGCATCTGTGGCTGACGTAGCAAGTGATTCAAGCGCCTCGGTTATTCATTTATTTCTTTCAGTTCTTGACCCCGACAAGAATGAGGTAAATATTATTAATTTAACTTGGGATTGGAGGAACGAAATTGTTGCTTTTTTGCAGTATGGAACCATCCCTGATGACAAGAAAAAAGCTCATGCGCTTCGAAAAAAGGCTGCTCGGTACTGCTTAAACCAGCGCAACCTATATCGTAAAATGTTCGGTGGTCCCTTAGCCAGATGCCTCGGACCTTCTCAAACGGAGTACGTAATGAGGGAAATACACGAGGGGCATTGTGGGAATCACGCTAGAGGAAGATCACTGGTAAGAACCTTAATTAGGGTAGGCTATTACTGGCCTAAAATGGAAGAAGAAGTAGAAAGTTTCGTGGCCAAATGTGATAAATGTCAAAGGTACGGTAATAATATGCATAGACCCGCGGAGTTATTACATCCGGTCATCGCATCATGACCATTTATGAAATGGAGAATGGATATCGTGGGTCCATTACCACAAGCGAAAGGACAGGTAAAATTTCTGCTCGTACTCACTGATTATTTTACCAAATGGGTAGAGGCAGGAGCATTCAAACAAGTACGAGAGAAGGAAGTCAAAGATTTTTTTTGGCGGAATATCATATGTCGATTTGGTGTACCAAAAGAGATTTTATGTGATAATGGCCCCCATTTTATAGGAGCTCAAATCACGGAATTCTTTCAAAGTTGGCTAATTAAAAGGATTACGCCCACACCTTATCATCCGGTGGGTAATGGACAAGCAGAGTCAACAAACAAGGTTATTATCAATAATTTAAAAAAGCGTTTAGAAGAGTCAAAAGGAAATTGGCCAGAAGTGCTACCTGGTGTTTTATGGGCATATCGCACAACAACAAAAATAAGTACGGGAGAAACACACAACTCGTGGTTAATCAAATGCTGGGGACTTATACAGCCAGGGAAACAAGGATGCAACAGTCTTTAGAAAAAGTGCGGGAATTGATAAAGCAATTTCAAACCTGGAAAGTTACACAAATACCAAGGGATGAAAATCTCGAAGCAGACGCCTTAGCTAATCTCGCATCTGCGGCTGATGTAGCAAGTGATGCAAGCGCCTCGGTTATTCATTTATTTCATTCAGTTCTTGACCCCGACAAGAATGAGGTAAATTTTAATAATTTAACTTGGGATTGGAGGAACGAAATTGTTGATTTTTTGCAGTATGGAACCATTCTTGATGACAAGAAAAAAGCTCATGCGCTTCAAAAAAAGCCTGCTCGGTACTGCTTAAACCAGCGCAACCTATATCGTAAAATGTTCGGTGGTCCCTTAGCCAGATGCCTCGGACCTTCTCAAACGGAGTACGTAATGAGGGAAATACACGAGGGGCATTGTGGGAATCACGCTAGAGGAAGATCACTGGTAAGAACCTTAATTAGGGCAGGCTATTACTAGCCTAAAATGGAAGAATAAGCAGAAAGTTTTGTGGCCAAATGTGATAAATGTCAAAGGTACGGTAACAATATGCATAGACCCGCGGAGTTATTACATCCGGTCATCGCACCATGGCCATTTATGAAATGGGGAATGGATATCGTGGGTCCATTACCACAAGCAAAAGGACAGGTAAAATTTCTGCTCGTACTCACTGATTATTTTACCAAATGGGTAGAGGCAAGAGCATTCAAACAGGTACGAGAGAATGAAGTCAAAGATTTTATTTGGCGGAATATCATATGTCGATTTGGTGTACCAAAAGAGATTTTATGTGATAATGGCCCTCATTTTATAGGAGCTCAAATCACGGAATTCTTTCAAAGTTGGCTAATTAAAAGGATTACACCCACACCTTATCATCCGGTGGGTAATGGACAAGCAGAGTCAACAAACAAGGTTATTATCAATAATTTAAAAAAGCAATTAGAAGAGTCAAAAGGAAATTGGCCAGAAGTGCTACCTGGTGTTTTATGGGCATATCGCACAACAACAAAAATAAGTATGGGAGAAAAACACAACTCGTGGTTAATCAAATGCTGGGGACTTATACAGCCAGGGAAACAAGGATGCAACAGTATTTAGAAAAGGTGCGGGAATTGATAAAGCAATTTCAAACCTGGAAAGTTACACAAATACCAAGGGATGAAAATCTCGAAGCAGACGTCTTAGCTAATCTCGCATCTGCGGCTGAGGTAGCAAGTGATGCAAGCGCCTCGGTTATTCATTTATTCAATTCAGTTCTTGACCCCGACAAGAATGAGGTAAATTTTAATAATTTAACTTGGGATTGGAGGAACGAAATTGTTGATTTTTTGCAGTATGGAACCA
>NW_017670912.1:223979-252533 GCF_001879085.1 Nicotiana attenuata | reverse complement strand
GAGTCATGACCTGTAAGGCACACGGAATAAACTAAAATTCCTGGCCTAGGGTTACAATTATTCTGATAGAAATACAAACGGGTTAAGCAGTCTTCATCTAAAATCGCACCTCCGAGTCCCGTATGTTTTTCCTTTTCAGGAAAAGGACCAAATGAGAGAAACAATCAAGTGCTCGAGGATTCATACTTCAACGCTCAAACACTTGGGGGACTACATAATATACACGAGTATGTGTTTAAAGAAGGCAAAGAAAATCAAGCCTGAAAAAGTCAAGTGCAGAGTAGAAGTCACAAAGTCACCAGCCAAGGCCAAAGAAAACCTTACTGTAGTTAGGGTAAAAGCCATGTACTAATACGAGTTATATAGAAAAACCTCGTGTTTTTTATTATTCTGAAACGGGTTATAAAGAAAAACCTCGTATTTTTATTTTTCTTAAAAATCTGTTACAAGAAAAACAGTTACGAGAAAGTTATAGATGTAATTCGAATACATGTAAAGAATTATTCAAAACTAGACAAAGTTCAAATAAAAACTTGTCAATGTTATTTCAAAAGAAACATGTGTGTTCCTATTTCTTTTATCGTATGTTACCACCATTATGAAGTTGAGACGTCTTCTTCATTAAGTGTCGAAATATAAAAGGGCCCTCTTTTATAAAATTCATGTTTACTTTAGTTATTCATGAAGTTAACAAAAGCATTTTCTAAAGAATAAGAATGCAGATTATTCTATAAGTCCTTAGAAATAAAGGCAAGAATAAACTAAATAGAAGTTCAAGATAGTAATGAGAAAACTTCTAAAATATTAAAGTTTAAGACTAAATAAAAACTTAGTCGAAGAACTACGAATTGTTTATACAGATTGCCCCATAAAAGGACTTGGGGACTTGCATTTCCAACATCAACCCTCAAATAAAGCTAAGGGTTTGATTACAATTTTC
The DNA here is from genome assembly GCF_001879085.1 of Nicotiana attenuata. NCBI lineage: Eukaryota > Viridiplantae > Streptophyta > Magnoliopsida > Solanales > Solanaceae > Nicotiana > Nicotiana attenuata. The sequence continues at coordinate 251,593 of NW_017670912.1, read as the reverse complement.
CAAAATAAACCCTCAAATGAAACCAAGGGTTTTAAACATAACCTTCCAAAAAGGTACCTGCAAAAAAGAGAGAATTCAAACTGTTTAAATTTATCACTAAGAAGATGAAGAAGGTGCATCAACGGCAACGGGCTCAACTTGGACAGGTGCATCAACAGTTGCGGGTTGATCTTGACTCGCAGCAACAGGCTCGACAGGGCTTGGAAGAGCTGGGATACCCATATCAACTTTAATATTCACGGAAGCTTCGGCCGTAGGAGAAGGAAAATCTTGAGTTTGTTGAGCCTTCTCAATGTTTCATTAACCTTAGCCAACTCAGACTCTAAGTCGAAATTTTTTTGGCCAGCTTCAATCAGGGTATCACGGCGTGAGTTCAGAAACGCCCAACTTGCCTCAATAGCAGATTTCTCTTCAAGGGTCTCATAATCCTTTTCCCAATCAGCAATCTCATTCTTTAGCTCTTCATTTTCAGCCAGGGCAGAGTTGTAAGAAATTTGAAGAGAGGCCTGGGAGCTTTCTAAAGCACGCATTTTATCAGAAGAGACTCGAAGGTCTTCTTGTGCTTGAGTTAAGCTTTGCACGAGCTCCCCTGAGTAAGTCTCTTTTTGACTCAAGAGAACCTTCAACTCTCTGTTCTCTTCATTGGCCTTGGATAGCTGTTCTGAGAAGGAAGACTCGAGATGCTCTTTTTCTTTTTCTGTTTGGCTTAAGGAAGCTTTTGCAACTGCTAATTTTGAGGTTAAAGCTCACACCTGCTGCTCTAAGGTACTCCTGCTCTCTAGTAAATCTTCCATGCCAATTTGTGCACTCTCAAATTGTTCCTTCCAATTGATCGCCTCCAACTGAGAATCATGTGCTACCTTCTCCAAGAGGGGGATTCTGTTCATCATTTCTGTGCCGATAAGATTGGCCTAAAAAAAAGGAAGGGGAATAAGAATCCCAAAGATAAATTTTTAATAAAAGTAAAGAAAGGAGAGAAGGAAAATACCTTCAAAGTGGCATGCACGATGTCATTCATTAGGGTCAGGGAACTATGGCTCTCCAGCTTTGCTCTTTCAATTGGGCCAATTAAAGGCTCCAGCCATACATCTGCCTGACCTGATTTCCTCAAAAGGCTGCTCTCAGCAGGAACTTCAATAACCACCCTCCTCATAGCGGCACTTCTACTTGAAGAACCCACCTCAGTATGATGAACGATTGGAGGTGGAATTGTCAAAGGAGGAGTGGTAGAAGAGGTAAGAACAGTTGAGGTAAGAACAGTTGAGGTAAGAACAGTTGAGGAAGGAACAATAACAGCTGGGGGTGGCAATGAAGGAATCACAGGCACGGGAGTTGAAAAAGAGGCTAGGGGTGTTTCATCTAAAACAGGCCCTAAACTTCCACTATTAAAACCGCTAATAAAAAGCTGTTCAATGGACTCACGAGTATCACCAGGGTCAACGTCATCGTCAGGAATTACCACTGGGGTTTCAATGGATTCAGTAAGAGGAACGGAATGACGGGGAGACGCCTGTGCTTCGTCATCGAAAATTATGCGTCTTCGAGCTCGAGGCCTTGTCACCAAAGAGCCCCCATCTTCCTCTTCTTCAAAATCTTCTTCTTCAACGGATTTTCTCTTCGACGAAGAACCCAAGACTATTTCTTGAGATCTTTCCAAGGAGATACGGGTTCCCGAAGAGGCACTAGAAGTCGCAACTGCCTCGGCAGTAACTCCTCCAATAGCAATTCCTGATAAAAAGATGGATTGAAATTAGAGCCATAAAGAGAAACATATGCATGAAAGATGAAACAAAATAAGAAACTCTTACCATGAGTCTTTACTTTCCAACCAAAACGGTTAGAAAGTGTCTTCCAAGACCTCCCATCCATTGGTGCGGTCTTCAGTAATCTGTCTACCCAGCCACGGAAATTGGTCATACCAGCCACGGTCCTTGTCATCCTCAGGGCTCACCAAAACCCTCTTACTCCTGGCTACTAGTATGAAAACACCATTGCGAAAAAACCTAGGGGAGTAAAGATGAATTAGGTGAGGGAAAGTGAAGGGAACACCAGCAGAATTGGTTAAATGCCTTAAACAGGCAACAACCCTCCATATGATTGGGCCAATTTGGCCCAAACAAACGTCGAAGAAACGACAAAAATCAAGAATGACTGGGTCAATAGCTGGTTTGAACCCTAAGGTGAAAGGGTATGTATAAACAAAGGAAAACCCCATCAAGTAAGAAGTGATTCTCTGATTTGGGTTAGGAATAATAATAGGAAAGTCATCACTCCAATGGCAATCTTTGCGAACTACAGAAGTCAGAATTTCTGTAATCTGAGTGGGAAAAGCATCAGCACGATCTAAAGTAGAAACCTGATTCCTAAGAGATTCCCTATCATGATAAAAAGACAATTCCGTAGGGACTATCTCTTCTACTAAAGGCTCACTAATGGTTCAGTAGGTTCTTTACCCCTAGAGGAAGATTTTTGAGAAAAGGGAACCTCTGGTTCTAGAAGAAGGACCAGAACTAAGAGATAAAACAGAAGAGTCTCGTGCAGATCCCGAACTACGATGCCTACCTCCCCTTCTGCCTCTACTAAGAGCACTAGGGAAGGTATCAACAATGGAAGCCCTTCTAGGGTTAGGGTTCGATGAAGACATAATAAAAAAGAACGATACGAGGAAGAAACAAACAGAGATTTGAGAAATAAAGTGTTCAGTAAACTTTATGAGGTAAAGACAAAGAAAGAAGTTATATTTATACTGATGAGCAACCGTCAAAGGGAAAAGTGCAATGATGGAAGGACCATATAATGACAACTGACACTTCGTAAACAGGGAAGCCGAAAAGAAAGCCTAAAAAAGTGCTGCAAAACTGCATAACCAATAGGAAGGTGACACGTGTGAAACGCATTAAATGGAAGTGACAATTGAAGCATCAATTCTGTCACAGCATTAATGGTGACAAAAATTCCCGTTTTAATGAAATCCACTTCCCAAATATTCAATTGATGAATAAATGGCAAGTGGGGGGACTATCTGTATTGGGAAAATTGAGTTTAACATATTAAAGTAGTATGGAGATGACGTGTCGTGACACGTAGACTGGTTAAATGGTCAAAGAATTTCAACTAGCCAAGAGGCACTGGTAGCAATGGATGCGAGCAAAGGCAAAGGAAGAGGCACGGACAGACATTTAAAGGATTCAACGCCCGTACCTATTCAAGACATTTAAATTCAAGAATCAAGAAGAGTCAAGGGAATGAATTTAACAACACATGGTAGTCCAAATACAGTATTTAATAAGCATTAAATGCTAAAAATGTTAGAGAATCTGTATTGAATATAATGATTATGTAACGTAGCATTCAATGTCATTAATTGCCCATAATGGCCTTATTAAGACAAAGACAAGACATACATCTCAAAAATAACTACAAAAAGGAGAGGGCTGAACAATTGTAGGGACACGAAAGATCATTTGAATATACTTTGGTTTACTTGTTTTATTCAATTATATTCTGGCTATCCAAATTACTTTCTTTTATACATTTTTGCGATTATCAGTAACCCGAGTTCTTCTAAATTATAGCTTTAGTCAAAATTCTATTTTTTGGTTAAACAACTACGATGGACAAAATAATAACAAAAGTCTCATATAAAATGGTCTCTATATTACTAATTAGCTAATAACTGAATTGCAATAGCACAAAGTGATCGACTTGATTTTTGAACTTGAGGGCATGCAATTACTCGGTCTTAAGGCACTAATACAGTAGGGAAATTTTATGTGCCAGATCATATTAAAGCTAAAAATATAATTTGATTTAGTGGAAGAAAACTGTCACTGGTTAAAATATTAACAAAGCTCAGGGAGAGGAGAACTCAGAGGGAAGGGAGTGAGACACCCTTCTCTCTCGATTGTTTATCAGCATTGGGCCCTGACACCCTGGAATGACTTTGTATTGTATCTTAATGATTGGTTGATAATAACTTCTTGTACCCGAGTTTTGTTCATTAATCATTATATAATACTCTCTTCGTTAGAGGCGTATCCAAGATTTTAGAAGGATTGATGCACCATAACCTTTAAGATAGATGTTTGGTTTGACTGGACCAAAGTGTTTGCTTGAGCATAGATTCACGCATAATTATTTAAGTTAGTTATCAGAAAAATACAAGTATTATACATAGTTTAGGGAGATAACTGTTAGGTTTCAGTTTTACTGATATAAAATAATATAATTACTTTTGGTATAGGGATTCAAGGAAAGCATCCAAGATCGAAGAAATCAAAAGGAAGGAATCAATCAAACAACTAAAGATCCGGCAAGGAAATCAATCCAAGATTGAGTGAAGCGGAAAAGAAGTATCGAAGATCTTGCAAGATGATCAATCAAGCTGCTATTACTGGAAGGACCAAAAATCAATGAGAAAATCTGGCACTATCAAGACCTGTAGAAGTAAAGCTATCAAAGTCCTCTCATCAAGGAAGAGCAACGACAAATAACCTTATTCTTGGAAAGAATCAATTTCTTTCCAAGGATCAAATCTCTTGGGTTGGCAAATCTCTTCAGCAACGGCCTCCTACAAAGTATTTATACACATCCTTAAGCCTTAGACAGACATACTTTGATCGAACCAAATATCCTCTCTTTGTTCTACTGCAAACAAACATTGTAGCTCTACTAGTTCTGCTGTGTAATAAGTTAGAGAAGAAAGAGAGAAAAATACTGGTGAGGCATTGTATAAAAATGAAACAAGTAACATAGAAACTGAGCCATTGGTGTAAACCACACCATTCACGTTGTACTCGAGAAACTCATTCACTGAAAGAGAACTCCCCTGCAACCTAAGGGGACTGGACTAGGATTCACATTGAATCCGAACTAGTATAAAATACCGGCGTCTTTAATTCCTGCACTTTATTTCTGCATCTTAAATTATGCTCTTCTTATTATCTCGTTATTACATCTAGTCGACTAATTAGAAAAGTAGTCAACTTGTAGCGATTAAAATATAAAAATAAACAATTCATGTCTTCCCCCCCCCCCCCCCCCCCTTCCTTGTACTTTCAATGACTCCCACGTGGATCCGCCCCTACTCTTCGTTCCATTTTATGTAATGTACTTTGACTAGAAAATAAGCTTACGAAAGAAAGAAAAACTTTTAAAAAACATGTGGTATAAAACAAGTCATAAATATATGTTTATAAATCGTCTCATTACGGGTAAAATGAGAAGTTTAAAATTAAATTATTTTAAACATAGGAAGGTATTATTCTTTTTGGTACAGACTAAAAAGAAAAATGGATCACATAAATTGAGACAAAGAGAGTAGCAACTTGGCCACGTGATTATTTCCAGTACAAGAGATCGGGATGCTTGATCTTTTGTGCAAAATTATTATCTTGCTTGTTTTCGAGTTCGGTAAAATTTTGATGATTAACAAATGAAATATGCTTGATAGTAATTTGTAGCAATTACTCCAATTGAGTTAATCAAGTTTAAATTAATTTTGGGCTTAATGCACTATAATGTGCTTATGTGATTTAGGTGGGTGCATGGTAATCTCTGTGGAAAGATCAAGGAGTATTCAGGAAGTTTGAGTATCATGGAAATGTTTGACTTAGTTGTTAGGAAGTATATAGAGTTTGAGTATAATGTGCTTAATGCACTATAATGTGCTTATGGAAATATATAGAGTTGTGGCTGATTGTCCTAAGACGGATGGAAGGACGGGCAACTACCTAAACTCATGTGATAATTATTGGAGCGGTTGGAGATGATAGTAGTTGTCCAAAAAGGCAGACCTTGTTCAAACTAACTCTATATATTGTCTAAATCTTTCTTTTGTAGTGAAAAACCATTCAACACTCTTCGGAATAAGTGTCACACCCAAATCCACGTGACCAGCACCCGGCGTACTACCCAATTCTGATGGACCAACTCCTATAAGAATATCCATTTATATACCTAATAAATAAATGCATGCAAAAGCCTTTTTGAAAATATAACTAATTTAAATGATTAAAACCATACATGAAACATAATCTTTAAATCCATCATTTTCAATAATTGAAAATACATAGGGATAACAATGTCTTTTTCATTTCATGCTATATGAATAACCCATCAATTACTATCAAGACCCAAAATTCAACTAGTCGTGATGACACCTAACCCAACACGTTAAGTAAGCCAATTAATAATTATCCAATGTAAATCTCAGGTTCTAGCCATATACAAATCCGAAAAATTCTCAATTGCTACATATAAATCTTGAACCCATTAGAACCTTCTCGGGAGTCATCTACTCTGCTCACATCTCAATTGCACCGCCCAAACGGGCCACACGACTTGTGCTCTATTAGCACGACGACACCCAAAGAAGTATTCCCACCTTAATGCAACCAAGAAAATTCCTATTCCATGCACACAGTATCCTTCACGAATAACCACTCAATCATTCCATGATTCTCATATACCCACAAAGTGCAACACACCATGCATTCAGAAATTTTCTTGCTTAAGTCATCCTCAAAACTAACATCTGCAAGTCATATCCAATCCACAAGTATGCCTCAGACCGAAATCAATTTGACACGTAACCATGCAATCAAATAGTCGATAGCAGACTCCCCCACTTGGCTCAAAGCCATATATCAAGACACTCGATAACTCAGAATGCCCATACTCTATTATTGCCATAATATCGCAGTGAGATTTAACTCAATCCTTCATAAGCTCATATAACACAAACCATATAATACTTCAAATCATCTGCTAATCTCGCATTCATCCTCGTGACGGTCAGGTCAACTATTACAACCGATCCAAACTCAAATGGCACAAATATAACCCACTGATAGGAAAGAAAGCCTCCACACAATATCATAAGGATCACACATCCGTAGTTTACCCCGCAGGTGATAACCCATATGCTTAGTCTCAAACTGATATTTCTTTATACCCTTTCACAACCACGACTAATACGCAGTCCCTTAATCTTTCCGAGTCTGAACTCATCAACAAGACATGAAAATCTACTTAATCCCACAATTAAGCAACATGAAAGATCCTTCAATACACTCATAACTCGAGAATACACGTCACATCAAGACAGAAATCAAGCACCCAATAGTCCTTTTTATATCTCAAGCAAACTCTTCTCGTCACATTCAAACCATCCGAACACATCCCGCAGTCACATCCTACTCATCATATAGCCGTCCAACCACTCACTGAACCACCAGTCCCATTCATAGGGACACCACTAGACATAGAATTCCAAAAGCATATGCTCACACAACTGAAACTATCGAGTCTAAACTGCGGTCCAAACCGGGCCTCAAGTCCTCCAGACTGGCCCATCACCAAAACACAGAAAACAACATCTTGCATCTCATCCATAGAATCAACAAGCCAATGATGCACAGCTGATACCGAGAGCTCACATGCGCATACGGGTGTGTGGAAGGAATTCAAAGAGTTACGCTTCAATCTGAGTCAATGTCGCAGGATAAGGAAAGAAAGATGGGAAGTTTATCCTAAATGCCATGTAGCCTCTCGAAGATAGGTATGAACGTCATCATACCGATCTGCAAGACTCTACTAGACATTTGATCATGACTCGTAGAACCTATAAACCTAGAGCTTTGATACCAACTTGTCACAACCCAAAATCCAACTAGTCGTGATGGCACCTAACCTAACCTGTTAGGTAAGCCAATTAAAAACTATCTAATTTAATGAGAATTATTAAGAGAAGAAATGATAATACAACTGCTTTTATACAAGAATTTCTCAAGGACTGGTAGTACAAATCATGAGCTTCTAAGATTTAGATTTTTACAAGACTGGACTGAAAAATTACAATATCTGTTTGAAATGTACATGAACAGAATTCGAATCTAATGCTACCAAGGACATTACTGGAACGCAGGTACATCTTCAGATCCAGCTCCCGTAGTACGTATCAAAATCAGTATCCAACATCTGTACACAAGGTGCACAAGTGTAGTATGAGCACAACCGACCCCATGTACTCAATAATAACAAACCTAACCTTAGGTTGAAAGTAGTGGTGAGGTGGAACAAAAGTCGGAGTCCAACACCAATAGCCAATAACAGTTCATAACAACATAATAAAAGTGCTAACAGAAACAGTCCAGAGAAAAAAATGTCAGCTCGTTCATAGTTCCAGAAAAACAAACATGCTTTTCAAATATATCAGTGAAAACCCAAATCTTTTACCGAAATCACCAAAAATATGAGTAAGTTTGTAAAACTGTAATTTTTTCCAAAGCTTTCAATAGGTAAATTTTTCATTTTCAAATGGCATGAGGAAAATACATCTCTATGCCTACATGTAAATGTGTATGTGAAGCCATGAATGACGCAATACCGTATAACATAAGAAAAATGCATCTCTATGCCTGTAAGTCAAGTGTGCATGTCGAATGCAATGCAACTCAATGATAAAACCATATGCATACTCTCAGAGTATCAATTCACTCAGTCCTCACAGTCACTCAGTCCTCCCAATCACTCAGCACTCGCTCTCGACACTCGCACTCGCACTCTCACTCAGTAGGAACTTGCGCTCACTGTAGATGTGCAGACTCCGGAGGGGAAATTCCAGCCCAAGCAATGTAGTAAGCCAATCATGGCATGAATTAAATAAACATGTTATGGCGTGCAGCCCGATCCCATTTATATCCTCACAATCAGGCCCTCGGCCTCACTCAGCCATCAATCTCTCCAGTCTCTCGGGCTCACAAGAATCATGATAATAATCCCAAACAATGATGATATGATGTATAAATAAAGGACGACAGAGACTGAGATATGATATGCAAATATTACTATGACTAAGTATAAATTTCAAATTAAGCAATAAATTTAACATGTAACACGACCTCTGTGGGTCCCAACAGTACCAACATGTGGCCTAAGCATGATTTCTAAAATGGATCACAACTCAATTACTCTAGCACATAGAGATTTCAGGGTTACAGATAAGATTAAGTAACTACACAGTACCACAGAAATAACGGAGTCACAATCACACGGTGCACGCCCACACGCCCGTCACCTATCATGTTCGGCACCTCATCACCAAACACATAACACGTATATTCAGGGGTTCATACCCCCAGCACCAAGTTTAGAAGTGTTACCTCGAACAAGCCAAATGCAATATCGATCAAGCCAAGCGATGCTCCAAAAATGCCATCCCACGCGTACCGACCTCTGAACGGCTCGAAACTAGCCAAAAGCAACTCAAGAACATCAAATCGTGCCTATGAAAACAATTCCAAATGATAAAGGTCAAGCCTTTAATCGAAATCCCAAAGTCAATCAAAAAGTCAAACCCGGGCCCACATCTCAGAACACGACAAAACTCATAAAACCCGACAATCCATTTAATTACGAGTCCAACCATACTAGTTTCACCCAAATCTGACTCTGAATCGATGTTCAAAACTCAAAAATTTACTCTATGAAACTTCGGACAAAACCCCCAATTTTCTCTTTAAAATTCACAATCCACTTACCAAAAATGAAGATAGATTCACGAAAAATAACCAAAATCGAGCAGAGAACACTTACCCTAATCCATATGGTAAAAATTGCCTAAAAATTGCCCAAATCCGAGCTCCCCAACTCAAAATATGACCAAATGAACAAACTCTCGATATTAAATATTTTTGCCCAGATGTTCTGTCTCATTTGTATGACATACGATCCCGAAATTTGCTTTTGATGCCTTCAATGGATTCCTAGTGAAATTCTAAAGTTAGGCTTTTGAATCACTCTATTTGACCTTATAATGAAGGAGATATGTTAGTTTTAATATTTGAAAATAGTGCAGATTTTTAAATACGAATTCAATAGCAATTTCGTAATTAATCTGAAAAAATCTGGCAACCCAATTCTTAGTAAAATGACCATAAATTCCTCATACGATGTCGAAACTTGATGATTCATGTTTCTATGGTTCCAAAATTACGATGCAGATCTAATGCTTTAATCAAAACAGAAATTGAAACTCACTTGCTTAATGTGGTACCATTTATGCTTGAAGAAACGATGTCGAAGCATCAAAAACGAGCGCAACACAACCCAAACCTATTCGAAACTCACCCGAGCCCCTCGGGACCCCGTTCGAACATACCAATAAGTACCATAACATAAAACGGGCTTACTCAAGGCCTCAAATCATGCATAACAATATCAAAATAACGAATCGCACCTCAAATCGAACTTAATGAACTTTGACTCTTTCAACTTTCAAAACTCTTATTGAACCTTATCAAATCAACTTGGAATGAACTCAAATTTCGCACACAGGTCCTAAATGACATAACAAAGCTATTTCATTCACCGGAACCACAATTTGATTCCGATATCATCAAAGTCAACTCCCGGTCAAACTTGTGAACATTCCAAACCTTCAAATTTTCAGCTTTCGCCAAATAATGCCGATACTTTCTAGAAATATCCAAATGCAAATCCGGGTACGCCCATGTTCAAAATCATCATCCGGACCTAATGGAACCATCAAAACTCCAATCCGGGGTCAAGTACTAAAAAGTCAAACTTGGTCAACTCTTTCAACTTAAAGCTTCAATCATGAAATCCATTCTTCCAAATCAATTCCGAATAACCTGAAAACCAAAACCGACGATTCACACAAGTCATAATACAACATACGGAGCTACTCATGCCCCCAAACTACCGAGCTAAGTGCAAATTCTCAAAACGACCGATCGGGTCATTACAATTACAACCCCAAACGAATACTAATTAATTGTCTATGGAATCTCTAAGACATGAGAATAAAATAAACACTTGGGACAACTCCAACCAAAAGAAAGTAAGATCAACATGATAGCTACCACAGAAAAGAAATGGTGCCTCACCATACACCTCGAAAAGAGAGTCATCCTAGCCTCATCCGCTCATCGCGTACTACACATATCCTGAAATATGTAAAATAAGCGAGACCCTGGAGAGGGGCCCCTGAGGGCTGAGTACACCACGTACTTAATAAATGTCATATACTCTCTCTCTCTAACTCAAGTTCCTAGGACAAGGCTTTGCAAAAATAATGCAACCAACATTTTATATAAACGATAATAATTATATCAATTCATGCTCTTTATCATTTAAATGAAAAGACTAGAAAAGTATAAATCATGATACAAACTTTTAAAATATTTATATCAACTCATAATTTTAATAAGAATCATGCCAAACCATTTCAACTTCATTAAGTTATTGAAATCACTTTCGTCCCCTTAGGCCTAAACATAACAAAATTATCTTTTATCTTTTCACCGGGAGTATTGTAGTGACACCGACATAATAAACAACCACTAGGTGATAAACCTAGCAACAAGCATTTGACCCTACTTGATTGAGCGACTTCCCGTAGTGTTGTACGAGTCGACTTAACCTCATTATTTTAAGCAATGATCATTTTCCCTCACAACGGGGGACTTTATCCCACAAACCTCGGCTTAGCATTGGAATGTGTCCCTACACCGACACATGTAGTTCCGTGGTAACCAACTCAACACCCGAACCAATCTCGGTGATCTCCACAACTAACTCCCAGAATATTTGATATTTCGAAAATAGATTCATAGCATAGTAACCTCAAATGATCTATTTTTATCAAATCATTGCTCATGGTCAAATTAAACCATTTGAATAAAAACAATCAAACATATGATCTTCTTCATGTTAAAGCCTTTAAAAATTTAACATCAATCATTCCAAGATATAATAAGTGATATCCATTGATGTAATAGCCTATAATTTTAAAACAAGGACATAATGGTCATTCTAGCAAACTAATTAAATAAATAAAAATATAATAAAAGAGGGATTAGGGCCGAAGCCCACCAGATAGAAAATCTAGCAAAAAGAACAAAAAGGAAAGGGGTCTTAGGGATGGGGAAATGCAACAATTGCTGCTAACAAGTTAGAAGAAGAAAAAAAAAAGAGACCAAAAGATAAGGAGGAGGAAAGCAACGAGAGCTTCTGCTCCAAAGTAAGGGGAAAAATCAAGCAGAGTTCCATAGCAACTAGCAACCTGGTGCTTCAATATAATTATTCACAACCAATGTTATTTCTAAATTCAAGGTATATCTTATTATTCGTATCTTTGATTTATTATGATTTCAGTTAAATAGTGATATTGGTAACTTAGTGAGTTCCAATTGAATTGGATGCAAGAATGCTCATGAAAAAGAAGAAAAAAATTCGAATCATATATCTGCTACAACAACTTTCCTTAGTTACAAAAATTTACCAAGACTTAAAGAATACAATTAAGGCAGAGGACTATTTTCAGAGGCATAGACAAAATTCAACTGGACAAATTGAGAATCAGATATTGAAACCTTAAGAGTGGGATATTTTGAATCAGTTATGAATTAGCTTATACAAGTAACTTAACACTAGATCAATATGATGTAATTATAGATTGATTGAAGGAAGCCTTAGGGTTTGCTTGAGGTGACACGTTTGGTAATTCGGCACGAGTAATGTGAGTAGTAATCTTACCGCAATTTGTATTTTCATAACCTGCATGGTTTATACAATATTTTGGATATAAAATGTATTACCGAATATTTGAAATTGCATGTGGGACAAGTCATTTACTTGATATGGTACTAAATAGTTTACTTGAGATGTTTACATTTATTTAAAAGGTTCGTACTATTACTAGACATGTTTTACTATTACTTGAGATATAATTACCGTTACCAAAATTGTATTACATGATTTTATAAGAATTAAAATACCCTATACTATTTTGAGAATTCTTTCATGTGGATATTTACTGTTTCCAAAGAAAAGTATAAATGAGAGGAGATTTTAAAGGGCCACGTAGCTAACGGCGGGTTCATTAGACCTGGTGCACCTTGTAGTTACAGATTACTGATTACAGTTATAGCCCTTGCTAGTGGGAAGGTAGAACCAGCATACAGTTGCAGTTTTCCCCCGAGTAGGAACTTACATTTATATTTGGCTCCATTTACGAAAGGGTCCCCACAGTGATATAGATTATATTATTCTTTCTTGAAAACCTCCCAAACATAAAGATTTGTTATGATATAGTATTTACCGAGTTTATTACCCATTTATTAAATTGATTTCTGTTATAGAAAACACATGAATAGACTATTTATATTTATCGTTTTAGAAAGGGAATTGATAAGTAGAGATTTTGACTACTCATTTGCACTCTTTTACTTTCGTTTTAGCTCAAAATTGCTTAAAGATACTCCCGAAAACTAATGAATTGTGCTTGCTTGTAGGAGTGTTGGAATATGAGCTAAAGAAATAAAAATCAATTCAAGGAGTAATTTTGGACAAAGACCAAAACAAGGCTAAAAGGGCCAGTACCGCATAATATTGACTGCGGCCGCAAAACATGAAGAGAGCCTCTGACAGGAAGTCTTTGCAAAGTGCGGACCGCACAATTCTTGTGCAGCCGCAGAAGATAAAGTTCAGAGAGATGGGATTTTTGGATCCTGAAGAAATGCGGACCGCACCATTATTGTGCGGCCGCAGAATCAAGAGCGCGGCCGCACTCAGAAATGTGCGGTCCGCAGAAGTCTCCCATTGCCAAAGCCCAAGGTCAAGAAGTGCGGACCGCACCATTATTGTGCGGCCGCAGAATCAAGAGTACGGCCACACTTAGAAATATGCGGTCCGCAAAAGTTGATGAAGCGCGGCCGCAACCCAGAATTGTGCGGCCGCACAACCTCCAGAGGGGCAATTTTGTCCGACAATTTTAGCTGGGTATAAGTAAATCTTTTTCTCATTTTTAGGTTAAGTTTTGTGCACCTGAGAATAAATAGCCGTTTTCACTACTGTATTGGGTAACATTGTATTAGTTTAACATTAGATTTTTTTCTCTTAATCATCTACTACGAATTTTATCTTAGTTTCTTCATTTCTTTGTTTTCCATGAGTAGCTAAATTTCTAGCTAGGGTTGTGACCCAACCCTAGTGTGGGTACTTAATGGGTGTTTGATTTAGAGCTTGTTTGTGATTGGGTTAGTGATATTTAACCTAGTTCTAGCTTGAATTTGAGAATTGATGGTTGCAATTATTGATTCATGCCTAATTGACTTAGTCTCTAAATCTAAGTCAATTATTGATTCATGCCTAATTTCTTGAGAAAGAGAGACTAAATCTAGGAAAACTTGGCTAACAAGGAATTGGGGTGAGCTCAAAAAATTGATAGCCCCAATTAAAGGGTTGAATCTAGAGATAGTAAGACCCGACTTGAGCATTTATCACTTGTTTTGTGCAATACCCATTTGGTCTTGAGAAAGCCAAATCGGAAAAATCACTCTAACTATCGAGAGGTATTGAGTGGGTAATTGCGTGTGATTGCTGTTTTACGACCCCAACCAAGCAAACTTGCCCTAGAGCCTACAATCCGTTAAGTAACCACCTAGGTGGAAGTCACGACCCTAGATCTTTTATCAACTTGAAAAACAATATAACCAAAAACATTATCTCTTAGCCTTTCAATTGCAAGCATTAGCATACAAATTAGAAGTAGAAAAGAAACAACAATCATGTGGAGTGCAATCTTGGGCATGTCATACACTAGACTTGGTATATACCTAATCCCACATAAAGCTCTATGGAATCGACCCCGACTCGTGTTGGGTATTTATAATTACATCGACCACCTCACAATCCCAATTAGTGGTGTGAGTTTGGGCGACATCAATTTTTGGCGCCGTTGTCGGGGAGCTAAAAATGGGTTTAGCTATATATTTGGTTTTGTGTGTGATTTGTCTTCTTTTCCTTCCGAGTTACTAATCTTTTTGTGAATCAATTGTAGGTGATACAATGGCTCTCAACAACAATGATCCTCTTGGAAACGTGCCATTGGGGGATGACGGGGATGATGACCCACTTGATGAGATTCCTCTTGAGCCTCAAGGAAATAGACGAGGCTGCCCGCCTCAAGACAATGTTCCCATTCCTCCTCCACCTCCTCCGAGAGCGGCGGCACACTGGGTATTGCCAAATGAAGGATACGCAAGTGCCATACCTGCATTAGGGCGGGCAACTTTCAAATCACAAATGTCATGCTTACACTGTTGGAACAACGAGGATTCTTCATCGGGGCTCCAAATCAAAATGCATACAAGTACTTGAAGGGGTTTGTTGACACTTTCTGGGGGAGCAAACAAACCAATGTCTCTGAGGATGCTTTGCGGTTGAGGCTATTCCCTTTCTCTCAATGGTGGAAAGCATTGGATTGGTTCGAGAGGTTGCCAAATTATTCTATCCAACATGGGATGAATTGACCGAGAAATTTATTGCCAAGTTCTTTTCTCCTGGGCATATGGCAACTCTGAGGGATGAGATTCTAGCTTTCAAACAAGAACCCAACGAGCCTTTGCACGAGATATGGGAAAGGTACCGAACAATGGTCAAAGAGTGCCCCAACATGACATGACTAACGCTATGATTCAATAAACTTTCCACAGGGGGATCAACACTACTAATCAATGCGTGGTCAACCAACTTGCCGGTGGAAATTTCATGTCCACACAATATGCGAAAGCTTGTGATACCTTAGATGAAATGGCAGACACTTCTTCGTCGTGGCAAAGTAGAGCTAATGTGCCTCAAGGTGATCCGAATATGGTTCACCCTCACAAAGAGTTACATGATCATGGGCAAGCAATTGCCGAGTTGACCACCACAATGAACCAATTGGCCAAACCTCAACTAAAACAAGTGCAAGGTCCGAAGCAAATAAATGCAATGGAGGTAGTCAATTTGATGGTGAACAAGAGAAGGCAAAGGGGTCCTCAAGTGCAAAACTGGGTTGAAAATTATGAGCAAGATGATAGTGGATTTGATCAAGATGGACAATACAATGAGCAAGAGGAGGAAGTACAATATGTGAAAAACTTCCAAAGGCAAAGAAACAACAATCAAGGCCCAAGTCAACAAAAATGGCGACCACAAGGAAATCAAGAAAATTGGCATTCAAAAAACAAAGGTGGTTGGAACAATCAAAACAACCAAGGGAATAAGAACAATCAAGGGAATCAAGGAAATTGGAATGATCAAAATAACCAAGGCAATTGGAGTGGCAATAATCAAGGCTATTGGGGAGGTAACTGTCACTCCCCAAACCGAGGGACATGACCGGCGCCAGACCGGGTAGCCCCAGTCAAGCGGACCTGGGTGCCTTTCCTAACCCACGTGTTACCCCATGTTTTCCTTACTCAATATTCCAAGAATTAGCCATATAAATAATTAAGAACACCTTTTGTGAAGCATATATACGTACATAATAGTTAATGAAATTACCAATTCATTGTCCAACATATGAAACATGGATTTACATAAGTTCGTAACCCACACCTACTATCTACGGAGCCTCTAAAGGTACGACAGGATAATACAGTATTTGCCGGTAACAAGGCTCCGGCTATACCTTACACAAAAATCAAAATAAAACTCCGGACACAAAGCGGCCTGAGCCACGCAGGGCCCCGAGAGGAAAGGGGCTCACCAAAACAGCTGATGGAGGACGAAGGGGAGCTACGATCGGTGGACTGGAGTACCTGCTATGGATCCACCTACAATCATAACACGAATGTAGCGCCCCCGGCAAAAGGGACGTCAGTACACTTGAATTGTAC
Source organism: Nicotiana attenuata (assembly GCF_001879085.1). NCBI lineage: Eukaryota > Viridiplantae > Streptophyta > Magnoliopsida > Solanales > Solanaceae > Nicotiana > Nicotiana attenuata. The sequence goes on along the minus strand of NW_017670912.1, from coordinate 234,902 downwards.
TGGTATGTATGAACAAACTTTGCTCCAAGTAAACTCAAACCATAAACAAGTAAGTAACAGTAATAGAAACAACAATCAAATCCACAAGGAAGGAACAATCAAGCCAAACAAGTTTACAATCTCTCCGGTTTCCCCTTCCACATTTCCACATCAATAATTTCACAATTTGTTCATATTTTCATTTCCATGGTGATTTTGATCACTTTCCACCCTTATTACCTCGGCCACCCTTATCACCACAACCCACACCTTATTACTTCGTGTTGCGGCGCGCAACCCGATCCCAACGAGCAATCATAATTCACAAACAATACCACAGTAATAACAATTTACACAAACAAGGATATCAACAACAAATCTCAAGGTCAACAACATCAAATCCCAATAACAACAGCGACAAATCTCAAGGAATAGCAACACGATACACAAGGGATTTCTTTAACCACCAATGCCATTTCCTTCTTATTCAATAGGCCAATGCACAATTTAGATCACAACGGTAGTTTCCCACAACCAGCCACATATAAAGTTACCACATTTGTTCCAATTGCATCGATTACAATTCCTTTTCATTATTGGTTCCACAGCTTTTACCACATAACACATTCACAATCAAAACTTGGTTTATTGCCAACTACTTGCATCATCTTATCGGAAGACTTAACCAACAACATTCAAGGCACATAAATTTCATGAATTCACAATTAGTTCGCATAGGTAAACACGTATTACTAGCAAGAGTTTAACTTCACAAATAACCCAGTAGATAACACATACCAAATATTAAACACCAAGCAAGGTAATTTTACAAAGATCAAAGTTAGCCATACATACCTGGAGCCGAATTCCCTTTAAACTCCTATTTTCAATTCACCAAATAATCTAGCAACGTTAATCTAGTACACAAGTTAACACATCTGACTTAGAAATTGGAGTTCACCATTGCTACTCAAACTTATTTGGGTTATCAACCCCTTCCTTGTACAATCCTTTACTCCTACCCAATCCCTCTTACTAAATTTTAGGTTTTAAAAAAAAGCATGCATGTATGATTTCAACCATTATTTTCAAGAACCAATGCATGAGACCCCCCCCCCTTTAGTTTAAACCTGAAACTTAATGAAAAGGGTTACGGATTTTACCTGCAAGAATGGGGATGAAGACACACACTTTAAAATTTCCCGGCCCGGATAGTTTTGGAGAATCAAATTGATGGAGATGACTTTCTCTCTCAAGAACCCTCTCTTCCTCTCTCTTATTTTGTTCAGAAACTTGTTAAAAATGAGGGGGTTGGGGTGTTTTATAAAAAAGGGGTCGGGTATAAGTTTTTAGAAAAAAAATTGGGGCCGAGTCAGGTCTGCGGTCGCATTCTGCGTTCGCAAACACGAAATGCGGTCCGCATAATGGACCGTAAAAAGTGTCCCCAAAACCTGATCCCACTGTTCGAGTATGCGGCGGAAATGCGGTCCGCATATCAATTATGCGGTCGCATAATGGACGGTATTTTTTTACCTCAATTTTGACTGACACACTGCCTTATTCTGCGGTGGAAATGCGGTCCGCATATTGGTTATGCGGTCGCATAATGGACCGCATCTTGATCTCAATTTTAACCAAACCACTGTTTCACTATGCGGTAGGAATGCGATCCGCATACTAGATCTGCGACCGCATTCTGGGCCGCAGAATGGCATTTTCCTGGAAAAATTGATTCTTTTGATTTTTAAAAGCTTAGATCAATACTAAGGGTCACACATATTCGGAGTCGACACCACAAGTTACTAGGTTTTGAGCCAAAAATTTTACGGGGCCTTACATCCTCCCCCACTTAGAATCATTCGACCCCGAATGAGGACCTATTTCAAACTTTTCATTATTACAAAGATCAGTTGGTTTTGAAAACATGTTACGCAGATTCTTATACTTTTCACTATTCCCCATATTTTTAGAAAAATTTTGCCAGAGTTTCCTTTGTAATTTGGACATCTCTACCTGTCAGAGGGCCCCCGAAACACAATTCCAAATATCATTACATAATTACAACCATCCCTACGACTGTCATACAATTCCCTACCTCAACAATTGCACACATTTTGATCACTTGTTATGTTTTGCTTACGAGTCAGTTATTTCAATGAGTTTCACATAATTTAACTACTTCAACGTACTACATGCATACAAGTAATTCATTACCAACTTATACAACCATTAATTGTTTACCCATCACAAGAGTTCTCTATAAAACTTTTATTTACCAAAGAGATGTTCACATGACTTAAAACAATCGCAACACCTATAAGTCTTTCACAACTAGAGGAACTTCACTGGTATTTAGGAAGGAACCAATTCAGACACAATAAAAAGGTCACATAATTCTTCTAGATTTGATCAAACAGATGGGGATATTTCTCTTTCATTTCCTTCTCCGCTTCCCATGTAGCTTCCTCAACTTGTTGACTTCGCCACAACACCTTATCTGAGGCAACTTCCTTATTTCTCAACTTACGAACTTGTCTATCAAGAATGGCAACCGGAACTTCTTCATACGACAGCTCTTCATTAACCTTGATAGTCTCGACTGGCACGATGGTGGACGGATCTCCAACTACTTTCTTCAACATAGACACATGGAACACCGGGTGCACTAATGACATTTCAGGAGGCAATTCCAGCCTATAAGCCACCTGTCCTATCCGTTGAGCGATCCGATACGGTCCGACATACCTAGGACTCAACTTCCCTTTCTTCCCGAATCGCATGACTCCCTTCATAGGAGATACCCTCAAGAACACCCAATCATCAACTTGAAATTCCAATTCTCTTCGACGAACGTCCGCATAGGATTTCTGGCGACTCTGAGCAGTTTTCATCCTTTCCTGAATGACTTTAACTTTCTCCACGGCCTGGTGCACAAGATCCGGTCCTATTAATTCTGCTTCACCCACTTCAAACCATCCGATCGGAGACCTACACCTCCTTCCGTACAATGCCTCAAATGGGGCCATTTGAATGCTAGCATGAAAGCTGTTATTGTAAGCAAATTCTATAAGTGGCAAGTGATCATCCCAATTACCTTTGAAATCCAAGACACAAGCCCGCAACATATCTTCAAGCGTCTGAATAGTCCGCTCCGCTTGACCATCAGTTTGTGGATGGAAAGCTGTGCTGAGATTCACCTGAGTACCCAAACCTTGCTGAAATTTCTTCCAAAAATTAGTTGTGAACTGGGCCCCTCGATCCGAGATAATAGAAAGTGGAGTGCCATGAAGCCTTACTATCTCCTTGATATACAACTTAGCATATTGTTCTGCAGTATCGGTGGACTTGACTGGCAAGAAGTGAGCTGATTTGGTGAGTCGATCCACTATTACCCAAATTGAGTCGAACTTGCGCTGAGTGCGAGGTAATCCTACCACGAAATCCATGTTGATCATCTCCCATTTCCACATTGGTATTTCCATAAGCTGAGTTAACCCACCGGGCCGCTGATGCTCAGCCTTCACTTGCTGACAATTCGGACATTTAGATACAAAGTCCGCCACACCCCTCTTCATACCGTTCCACCAATAAATCTCCTTGAGGTCATGATACATTTTCGTAGAACCTGGGTGCACGGAATACCTGGAATTATGAGCCTCCGCCATTACCCTCTCCCGAAGCTTATCCACATCCGGAACATATAGCCTACCTTAACACCGCAATATACCATCCTCGCCGCCGAGTGAAAATGCCAAAATCTTGTTATTCAAAACTGCTTCCTTCATTTGAGCCAATGTTGGATCGATAAACTACTTTTCCTTGACTTCCGCTACGAGTGACGATTCTGCTCCATTATGCACCATAACATTCCCCTCATCTGATGTCGAAATTACACTTATTCTTAGACTCTAAGTTCAGCCCCCCTCCTATGAGCCTTGCCTTGGGGGCCTTGAGTTCCCTCTGAACTTGGACATTTGAGGGCCGGCCATTCCACACTGCACCATAATCTGATCCTGCAAATGTAATTGGGTGTAAGCACTGCCTGGAGTTCATGAAGCTCCTTGGAACTCTGACACACCCAAATGAGAAAGGCTTTGGAAATCTGATCTTTGGAAGTTGGTTTATTTCATGTTTCAGACTAGGAGTCTGAATTAGGCTCTCCTTGGTTGGAATTTTAATCTCTGATGTAATTTTTATTTACTTTTCTGGATTCATTCAAGTTGTAATAATTTTGTAATACTTATGGGGTGTATAGTAAACAATGGAGGAGGGTCTCTCATGTTATGCATATGGGGTAGATATCATGTTTTAGGTCTTTATTTCCGCAACCACAACACTTTCGTTTATGTTTCTGCATATAGAGATCCTGCCTATAGATTTTTTCCATATAGATATCCTGCCTATAGTTTATTTCAATACTGCATATAGAGATCCTGCCTATAGTTTATTTCATTTCAGCATACAAAACCATGCCTATAAGATTCTGCATTTCAACATATAGAAGCCATGCCTATAAGTTTCCGCATTTCTGCACATGCATATGACATTAGGCAAAACAATCCATAGGCTAAGGAATAATCAATTGCATCCTAGATACCATGCTCATAGGATTCCTGCACTTGCATAACCGTTTAAAAGCAGTAACGCTTAGAATTCATGCCTATAGGAGCAGTCGTTTAAATCTGATTCATCCGCAAGTCTAAAATCGGTAATAATATTGTAAACATCTGCGGAATTGGTTCATCTCTAAAATTAGTAATCCTCCCTTAAAATCAGTATGTATCACCTTGTTAGACATCATGCCTATAGGTCTCACCTAGGCAAACTATTAGGTAATCAATTAATTATACCAGTCTTTGATAATCACAACCAGCAGGCAGGCCTAATTTGGACTTCTTATCTGAAAATATGTAATAAATCAGCCACCCTCCCCCTTTTCATTTAAGTTTAATTAAAGACCTAACCAGTACTTGCAAGTCCTGCTAAACAATTTCTGTTTTGACTGAGGAGGCCCCCTTTGAGCCTTAACTGCTATGTGTTTTCCCCGTAATTGCTCTTATGTGTTTTGTTTGTCGCACTAGATTTTGGCCTTTTAAATTTCAAAAGCCAATATCCCTTCCCTTTTGGAATAGTAGTCCCAACAGCCTCCGGGACTGATAGGATTGGGGCGGGTAGTAGCATGCAATAAGTAACGAGACTATTCCGCGCTTTAGTACCTTAACGGGGTGGGAAAGGGTAGACATGGATATGATGATCACGCGATAACACCACGCGTATAATTGGTTACCGTGTGTTGCGTGGATTATCCATGTTATTTATAAACCTAGGACCCCCCTCCCTCCTTATGTACTTTCGTTATTGTTTTCTTTAAACTGTCAGTTTCCAGCTCTTTAAACCTTGTATTTTGCTTCAAATCATTTAAAACCTCTTTGAATTTCCAGCACTGTTTTCTTTTTGAACTTCCGCCTATTTCACTTCTTTTGTCTGATTGTTTGCACTCGTTATTTGATCCTTATTTTCCTGCACTTATACATTCTTTTAAACAACTATGAAACCACCTATTCCCTGACTTCAGCATGTTTATTTAACCTTTATACATTCCTACTTGTAATCGTTATGTGGAAGTTGTCTTGTATGTTTACTTGTTTTAATGTCACAATTGTAACATGGCCGGGAACCATACTAGTGGATCTTGGGGGGTGCCTAACACCTTCCCCCTGAGATAATTTCAAGCCCTTACCCATTCTCTGGTTCTTCTTTCTTTTAAATTCTTAGTGTCCTAATGCACTTAATCATTAGGTGGCGACTCTTCTAAATCTCAAACCCAAATTCCCAAAAGGAATAGAGTTGTCCGCCCAAATGTCGTAAACCCGATTTCGCCTTTAGAAAAAGGGGGCATCGACAACGAGTCTAACCATACAGGAAATGCTCGAATTTGACCTCAAATCTCCTTCCAAAACTCGAAATTTTAGTCTATGAAGTTTCTACCATTTTCCCCCAAATTTCCAACTCAAATCCCAAATTAGAAGATGAAAATAGCAATAGATTCACGAAATATAGCCCAATTCGAGTTAGAATCACTTACCCCAACAATCTTCTTGAAGAAACCTCGAAAAACTACCTCACGAGCTCTCAAAGTCCCAAAATCAAACCCTCGAATTTCTCTTTTCTGCCCAGTTATTCCGTATCTGCGGACCCGCCTTCGCACCTGCTTTACCGCACCTGCGGAGTTCCCATCGCAGGTGCAGATTCCACTTAAAAACTCAGTGTCCACTTCTGCGATCAAGGGGTCGCACCTGCGGACCCATGTCCGCTTTTGCGATTTTCTTCCACTCCTGCGGGTGGTTGAGCCTTCTGCGGGCATCGGAGATGCAGCACATCCTTCGCACATGCGACCACAGGCAGCTCCTCTCCTTTCCGCTTCTGCGCTTGCCTCTCTGCACTTGCGATCCCGCACCTGCGCTCTCCCCACCGCAGGTGCAAAAACACTAGAACTCGGATGGCTTCAGCAATTGCATAAGTCCAAAACTCAATCTGTTAAGCATTCGAAACACACCCGAGACCTCAACCAAACATACCAACCAATAATAAGACACCATACAAACTTAGTCGAGCCCTCAAATCATATCAAACAATGCTAAAATCACAAATCACCCTCCAATTCAAACATAAAGAACTTGAAACTTCAAATTTCTACAACCGATGCCGGAACCTATCAAACCACTTCCGATTGACCCCAAATTTTGCACACAAGTCCTATTCAACATTACGGACCTACTCCAACTTCCGGAATCATGATCCGACCTCGATATCAAAAAGTCCACTACCGGTCAAAATCTCCAAAAATTCGACTTTCGTCATTTCATGCCTAAAAAAGCTACAGACTTCCAAAACACAATCCGGACACACCTTTAAGTCCAAAATCACCCAACGGAGCTAACGAAATTGACAGAACTCTTTTCCGGAGTCGCCTTCATATAGTTCCAACTACGGTCCAAATCCTAAGACTTAAGCCTCCGTTTAGGGACTAAGTGTCTCAAAATACTCCAAAAACCAAAACAAAACCTCTAGGAAAGTCACTTAAGCAGAAAAAATACGGGGGAAGCAGGAAATAGGGGATGGGGGCTATAACTCTCAAAACGACCGGCCGGATCGTTACAGAACAAAAAATCTGCGAAGAAAGGTTAGCGAAAAATATGGCACATGTCCTGAATGAATTAGCAAAAGCTAAAGGTTGTCAATATTTCCTTTATCAGACATTGCAAAATGAATTTGCAGCGATTTCCCCCACCATCCATATGATTGGAAATATCACGCGCTATGTTATTAATGCTGTGAAATGCTTTGGCAATCCAAATTTTCAGTATTATTCTTTTGCAGATCTACCCGTTGGATTATACTGGGTATGTTGTTGTTATTGTTGTTGTTATTCTTTTGCAGATCCAGGAAGTAGCAGCCTCCAAGGTGCGAGATTGTTTCCAACTCCGAAGCTTTCATTGCCAATACCGCCAGCACCTTCGATAATGTTCGTTCCACAAAGAGCAAGTCCATCTGATTTTATAGGTGAGGGACCCTCTGTTCCTTTGCGACACGAGGAGATTGGAGACTTTGAAGTTGATTTTGACTTTCTCAATAATAATGGAATAAGAAACGGTGGTCAGTAACGTTTAAATTGTTCATCCAGGAGGATGAATAGTCCAAATGTGGGGATGGTTGAACTCTACTCAATAATTTCCCTGTGAAAATTTTATGGTGTCTTTTTTGTTATAGATGTCATCCAGCAGGTAAATCTTTTTGATAGTTATGGCAAACATAATAGACTAACATGTGGTTCTTCTCTGTGCTAGTAAGTTATTTATTATTATTTTTTTGTTTTGTTTGTTTGTTTGTTGTCAGGTGATCATCTAGGAGGTAACATCTTTTGGTAGCTACGAAAAATAGCTTGTACATAGTTTAACCTTTTGGTTGGAATGTGATAAACTGCCAAACCTGCAGTGAAAGTATCAATGCATGTTATTTAGTACGTTTTCTATAAATTAATTTAAAAAAAAGGTTACTAATTTTATTGTCATTTTTTGTTATCTTCTGTTTATAAACCATCAAAAAAAATCTTTAAGGACTTTAAGGAATAAATTGCACGTAAATGACTTCTGATCATATTGTGACGATATATCATGAATATTTCAAGTTCATAGAATACTAAAAAGTTCTTACTTTATGCCCCCATTTTGCTAATGTAAGTTTTCTATTGTGGTGTGACTTTGACTGTTTGAAGAAAATCAAGGCATGCTTAAATCAATATAATCAATAACTAGAACTTGCCTCTATTGTTGGTCAAGGCGAAATCCTAGAAAAATACTGATTTCAGAAAAGGAATTAGGCTATCTTTGGATTGATTGAGCCTTTTGATTTATCCTGCCAAATGAAAATTAATTATCTTTAGTATCCCATTTTGAGCCTTAATCCAAAGCCAATATCCGCACATGTACATCTGATTTTATTACTCCGAATACAAAAAAAAAATTCCTTATCTTTACTAGCATTGTGGTATACGAGTTTGAAAGATGACAACTTGCATTGGTATATGATAGAAAAGATTTTGGATATTTGTGAATTTTCCAAAGAATATTTCAAGAAATAAAAAAGAAAAAAGAAATGTGTATGTATTTATACACATATATAAGAACATGTATATAGTATATGTATGGGTACGAGTGCGTGTTCTATTCAAAAAAAAAAAATAATACATATATGAAAATTGGAAGGCTAAATTAGTTCCTCGTGATCAGTACTAATCTATATTTTTTGCTGAACGAAGTCATCTAGCTTAGCAAACCAAGCCAGAAGGAAGGAAAGTCACTATAAAAATATTTCTTTATCCTACCAGCCCACAACCTTAATATTACAAGCCAACAAAAGTCCTACAAGATTCTGAAGTCAGCATTGATCTACATTAGTGACGATTGAAGATGCCGTACAGTGATATTTACAGAGTAAAAGTGGAGATATAAAGAAAATAAGTTTTACAAAGTTTAAATGGGTTAAAATTTCAGGTGGAGTCATTAGATGTCGTAAAGTTGCGAATGTGTAATTATTCCTCAAAAAAAAAATCTTTCCTCGAAGATGAGTAAAGCTTAAATGTGGGAGAGTTTGATGAGTACATTTTACCTGATTTTAGTGTATAACTTTCTTCATAAAAGTATAAAAATTATCATTTTTCTTTCACAAATCTAACTTGATTGCGCAGGAAATGTTACGAGAAGAATTGATGCAAAAGTAATAAGAATTCAAGAAAAAAAAAGCAAGTTACGATAAAATATGAACTGGCATAAAATCCATCTACCACAACAAAGTGGTCATAACCATATCCAAAAATAAAAGAACCTTTCATAACCAAAACAAGCAGCTATAACCAAACCAACTTGTTATGGTTTGATTATAAAAGCATACTTCGGCGAATGATGAAGGGTGGAGAGAAGGAGAGCTCATCAGACAACTAAATCCATTTCAGAGTCTTTCCTTTTCATTTCAGTCAGTTGTTCAATTCTTTGAATTTTCGCCCAGTCATTACAGTGGCTTTTGTTTCTAAAATTTTAGTTTTAAAAATTACTCTATATCCTGCTTTTAATTAAATATGGGGAATTATTCTTTTTAAATATTTCTTTCTATTTTTTTATCTAATGGACAAGAATATTTTCATTAGCAGTATTAGCTCCAGTATGGAGTAACTTACCATGTCTTGGGAGAATGACGAATCTTAATATTTTTATATAATAGTAAATTATTCCTCAATTTCACATGCGTGAGCTGAAACTTTTTATTTAAATTTTATCTGCTTTATAGTTAGGTGTCATTTAATTTGTAACATTTATCTATTTCATACAACATATTTCCATACTAATTCTGTAATCGAAAGAGGTGGAAGAAGTAATATAGTAAATTTTGGTATTAGTAGATATTAACTTCTATTTAATGACAACTAGCTCTTATATGTTAAAATTGATTTTACACTTATTTGTAATTGAAAGAGACGAATATTATAGTAATCAGATATAACAAGTAGGAAAACCGAAAGTGACTTACTAAAAAGAGCATGCTTTAGTTCAAGTATATATTTCTGGCTCTGTAATATTACTATTTTGACGATTAAGTTGTATAACCGAGAGGAGTGCAATTAATTATTCAACTTAAGTAATAATATATAAATGTTATCGTGAGAGGCATTTATACATTTATGAGAAATAGAAAATTGAACAATAACTATATCTATTATATAATTAAAATATTAAGTGAAGTCAGGATCCCAACACCTTTTTATTATATTTGTGAAAAATAAAATATTTTCTATTTCTCTATTCATGCATTTTTTCTTTTGATAATTTACCACTCAACTCTCTCTGGTTTTCTCAAATAGTAATTAAAACAAGAAACGTCTGTACAATAGATAAATCAATCTTTGTGGGTTTGTCATCTTTCTATACTATTATTTGAAAGAGTACGAGTCAGAATTTTATATACGCCAAACACTCGTCAATCCCCCAAGGACTAGTAGTACTAATCATGAGCTTCTAAGACTTAGAGTTTACAAAGCTGGTATGAAATAAATACATCATCTTTTTGAAACTTACATAAAGAGATTTATAAATCTAAAGCTAACAAGAATAATAGGCTGCTATAACCGAAACTCAGGTACATCTTCAATGTCAGCTCCCGCCACTCTCATCACATCAGCTCCAAAATCTGCACACAAGGTGCAGAAGTGTAGTATGAGTACAACCGACCCCATGTACTCAATAAGTAACAAACCTAACCTTAGGTTGAAAGCAGTGACGAGCTTGGATAATGGTTAGAGTCCAACACCAATAACCAAGAACAACTTGTAACAATATAATAAAACCAGCACAAGAAATAACTCAAAACGATATGATGCTCAGCTCGTTCACT
>NW_017670912.1:210286-223959 GCF_001879085.1 Nicotiana attenuata | reverse complement strand
AACTTGTAACAATATAATAAAAAGCAAGCACAAGAAATAACTCTAAAGATATGATGCTCAGCACGTTTCACAGTTACGGAAAAATAGGCATGACTTTTCAGGTATAACAGTAAAACCCAAATCTTTCATCGAAATCACCAAAATATGATTAAATAGAAAACTGTAAATTTTCCCAAAAACTTTAAACAACACATAAGATATTTCATTCTCAGCTAGCATGGGGAAAGCACATCTTTATGCCTACATGTCAATATGCATGTGAAATCATAAATGTCACAAAATCGTGTAGCATGAGAAAATGCATCTCTATGCTTGTATGTCAAGTATGCATGTCAAATGCAATGCATTATAGTGATGAACTCATGTACTCACACTCTCAGAGTACTCAATCTCATTGTCTCGCACTCTGACTCATCACACTCAATCACTTAGCACACTCAATCACTCAGCATTGTATGGTACCTATGCTCACTGCTGGTATGTCAGACTTGCGTGTATCGTCGGTTTTGGTTTTCGAGCTGTTTGAAATTAATTTAGATGAATGATTTCTAAATAGGAAGCTTTAAGTTGGAAAAGTTGACCAAGTTTGACTTTCATGTATTTGACCTCAGATTAGAGTTTTGAAGGTACTGTTAGGTCCAAATGGTGATTTTAGACTTGGACGCATGCCCGGAGTTGCATTTGGATGTTTCTAGAAGGTTTTGGCGCTAAACTCAACCGTCCTGATGGCGCCTATCGTGGAACTATGCCAGTCTCACTCAACAAAATTCAACATAACAGCAATAAGTTTGAAAATAGTAACGGAAGCATTTAACATAAAGAAAACTGTTTGAAACATAAGAAAATCCCAAAGTGATACAATCCAGCCCAAAACCAGGGTGTCACTAAGTACATGAGCGTCTACTCGAAATACAAACCACTACAAGGTCTAAAGGAAAACAGCTGAAAGTACATCAAATGATAAACGAGGAGAGTCAAGGCCGGCGAACGCAGTGCAGCTACCTCAAAAGTCTCCAAACTCTAGAAATGCTCAATCAGCAACCGCTGCCGTGAACAGAGTCGCCTGGATCTGCACACGAGGTGCAGGGAGTAACGTGAGTACACCAACTCAGTAAGTAACAAGTCCAAAGTTTGGACTGAAAGGTAGTGACAAACTCAACCGATACAGATAAGAACAAATATAGCTGTGCAGAAACGTAGGCATGCTTTCAATTTAATAGGCAGTTCAAAACAGTAAAGTAGAACAGATACGAACACTGTAAAGAATGTATCTCTGCTACCTCTACATGCCAATGCACATACTGTATGGAATGCACCATGCTAAGAGCCTCATGTGATCACACTCCCAAATACGCAACCACTCGGTACTGTATATGGCTCATACCGCCCAGGAAAGATCCATCCCAGAATATATACACATCACTGACAACAGTCACTTAGTACCGAGGAAGGCCAATCCAGCCCTGTGGAGAAGATCCATCTCCAGGTATCAATGCTTAGGACAAGATACATGTCCACGGAAGATCCATCCCTTGATAATATCAACTGCACTCACTGGGGGTGTGTTACAGACTCTGGAGGGGATCCTGCAGCCCAAGCGCTATCATAATCATCAAGATATCCGCTGCGGCGTGCAATCCGATCCCATAACTGTTACTCATAACCAGGCTCTCGGCCTCATCAGTCATTAACCTCTCCAGTCTCACCATGGGCTCACAATGTCGTGAAAACAACCCGAAACAATGATATGATGAATCAATATATAACTGAGACTGAGATATGATATAAAAATGCATGATCAAGACTAAGTATGGAATATTAAATGAAAACTAGTGAGATGACAGCAAGAAACGACTGCTAAGGGTCCAAACAATACCGGCACAAAACCTAAATATGATATCTAGCATAATTTACGGTTCCACTACTTCATCACACGATGAAAGCATGGATATCAATAGGAGAGAGTCACTAACGGTGCCATGGAATCACACAAGTCACAATTCTCACGGTGTACGCCCGTACGTCCGTCACTTGGCATGTGTATCACCTCAACACTAATCATATAACACATAGTTCGGGGTTTCGAACCCTCAGAAACAAGTTTGGAAGCGTTACTTACCTCAAACCAAGCCAAAATCCTACTCTACGATGCCTTTGCCTCTCAAATCGGCCTCCAAACTTCCTGAATCTAGCTACAAGCAACACAATACGATCAATATAGGCTAAAGGAACCAATTTCACAAGAAAAATGCCAAATTATAACCAAAACCCGAAATCGGCTCAAACCCGGCCCCCGGGACCACGTCTCGAAATCCGACAAAAGTCACAAAATCCGAAAGCCCATTCACACACGAGTCTAACCATACTAAATTTACTCAAATCCGACAACAAAATCCCATTCAAAACCCCCAAAATCACAACTCAAGAACACTTCATCTTCTTCCCCAATTTTTCACCCCAAAACACAAATTAGATGACAAAATTAGAGGTAGAATCATGAGATTTAACCAAAAACTAAGTGAGAAACACTTACCCTAATCACCTCTCAGAAAATCCCTTCAAAAATCGCCCAAATCCGTGGTCTCTAGCTCAAAATATGAAAAATGGGCTCAAACCCTCGATTTTGAAATTTAACACTACTGCCAAGATTTCCTTCATCGTGATCGCGGAAATGGCCTTGTGATCGCGAAGCACAAAGCAGGCTGCCCCACACATTAACTCTACGCGAATGCGGAATTACCCATGCGATCGCGGATCACTGCCTCTCAAACCTAAGCGAATGCGTCCAGCTCCACCTGATCGCGTAGAGCAATCCCTTCACTCCTCTACAGCTCCAAATCCTTCTATGCGAATGCGACCTCAGCCATGCGTTCGCGATGCACAGCTTCGCACACCTACGCGATCGCGATCCTATCTCTGTGATCACGTAAAACAAACTCACCTCTGCCCCCAAATAATCTTACGCGATCGCGAATGAATCCCAGCGATCACGTACAAGGAAACCAGAAAATTCCAATACCAGATATCAGCAACTTCAGCCATATTGCCAACCAAAAACCAAGTCCGTTAACCACCCGAAACTCACCCGAGGCCCTCGGGACCTCAACCAAACATAGAAACACGTTCCATAACACCATACGAACTTAGTTGAACTTTCAAATCACTCAAAACAACATCAAAACACCAAATTACCCCCCGAATTCAAGCCTAAGAACTTCTAAACTTCCGAATTCCACAAAACGATGTCGAAACCTACCAAATCACGTCCGACTGACCTCAAATTTTGCACACAAATCAAAAATGACACCATGAACCTAGTTCAACTTCCGAAATTCCATTCCGACCCCGACATCAAAATTTCCACTACCGGCCAAAATTCTAGCTTTCACCAATTCAAGCCTAATTCTACCACGGGCCTCTAAATTACATTTCGGATGCGCTCCTAAGTCTAAAATCACCTAACGGAGCTAACGGAACCATCAAAATTCAAATATGAGGTCATTTACACATAAGTCAACATCCGGCCAACTCTTCCAACTTAAGATTTCAAATAAGAGGCTAAGTGTCTCAATTCACTCCAAAACCACTTCGGACCCGAACCAACTAACCCAGTAAGTAAAAATATAGCTGAAGAACACAAGAGAAACAAGAAATAGGGGGAACGAGACTATAACTCTCGAAACAACCGCCTGGGTCGTTACATTAGAGAAAGTTGGCAATTTGAATGTCTGGAAAGTTCATAAGTTAACCAAGAGTTGACTTTGATATTATAGAGTTTGGATTGTGGTTTTGGGAATTAGAATAGGTTTGGTATGTCATTTGGAACTTGTATGCGAAATTTGAGGTCATTCCGAGTTGATTTGATTTGGTTCGGCACGAGTTTTGGAAGTTGAAAGTTCAAAAGTTTATTTAGTTTGTTTGAGATGCGATTCGTGGTTTTGATGTTTTTATGTGAGATTTGAGGCCTCGAGCAGGTCTGTATTATATTTTTGAACTTATTGGTATGTTCTATGGGATCCCGAGGAGCTCGAGTGAATTTTAGATAGGTTTGGGTTGTGTTGCGCTAGTTTTTTATGTTTCGATGTCATTTCTTCAACATAAACGGTATCATATTAAGCAACTGATCTCCAAATTATGTTTTGATTGAATCATTAGATCCATATCGTAATTACGGAGTCATAGCAAAAATAATCATCGAATTTGGACATCGTATGAGGGAGTTATGCATATTTTAGTGTCGGAGAAGTTAGTTGTTGCAGGTGCTTCGCAGATGCAAACCGCAAAAGCGGAAATGACAGCCAAAAAACCGCAGGTGCGGGTTTGGGCACAAAAGCGGAAATCCCTATGTATAAAAAATCAGACTGTGTTCATTTGGTATTTTGAGCATATCTTGAGTTCTAAAGCTCCGATTAAGTGATTTTCGCGGTGTTCTTCTCGTATTTTCATGGGGGTCAGTATCTAACCTCAATTTTGTATTAAATGATTAAACTGATTCATTTGTGAATTAATATTTGTTTTGATTGGAGAATTATGGGTTTTTTTATCAAAAACTTTTCTAAAGAGAATAATTGTGTTTTAAACATCGGTTCGGAGTTGGAATTGGATGAAACTAGTATGGGTAGACTTGTATTCGAATAGGTTGTCGTAATTTATAAGTTTTTTATGATTCTGAGGTACATGCCCGAGTTGACCTTTTGGTTGACGTTGAGTTTTTATTAGAGATTCGATCTTTATCGCTTGGGTTTGTTTCCTAAGGCATTATTTGATATTTTTGGGTTGTTTTGGCAAGTTCCAAGTCGTTCGGAGGTTTATTTGCACAGGATGGACTTTTTGGAGTATTGTATCGCTTTTTAGGTATTTGATTTGGCTTGCTTGAGGTAAGTATATTACCTAAACTTGGTTGAGACACTAGTTGCGTGAGTTATTTGTGATAGCTACGTGCTATGGATGCGCATATATGTGAAATTAGAGCCTATGAGCAAGCACCGAGGAATTTATCCATGCTCGAGATAGTTCTTAGGCTATGACATGCCTTAAATTGATTGTTTATGTCACAACCTAAAATTTAACTAGTCATGATGGCACCTAACCCAACCTGCTAGGTAAGCCAACTAATAATAAACCACGATTTTATATATGCTTACAAGAATTTTGAGCCTCATCACCAACAACATTCCTTGGCACTTGCCTTTTAAAAAAGTTCCATCAAGTCCTAAAAAAGATTTCAAACCTACTTTAAGCTATTATTGAGGTCTTAAAAGTAGACATACATCCTCAAAAATCTCCTCTTACCTTCTTCATTGCATTCTTAGATATCTGTATCACCACATCAGTCACGGGGTTGCTTTCCCTCAATTCTTGAGCATATGCCTCTAACTTGTTGTACTCATCCAAGTAGTTGTCCACCAGTTTCTCTAAAACTATCCTCTTCACCTTCTTTAGCTTTGAATCACTCACATTCATTTTAAGTCTGTCCACCAAGTCAACCTTCATTTCTTTAACCTTAAACTTAGGATTATTATGAATCTTTCTATTGAAATAATGTGTTAAAGTAGCAGGAGTAGTTCTTATGTTCTCATATGCTTCACCACAGTTATGATCATTCCTTCAAAAAAAATTCTTTATCCCTTGGTATTCCCATCCTCAGAAATACAACACTTAAAGTGACACCCAACTTCACATTTGTATATAAGTCTTCTCCTAACACTTTTATCGATGAAAACCCTTCTTATTGGAAACAATATAAAAATCAATAACCTTATGAGCTTTAGCAAGATCTTTAAATATCATAACCTTTTCTACAATTTTATACCTATTAAGTTGGTCGGTAATTTCAAACATCTTTTGCCTCTCAAATACACCTAGGACATCACTATCGTAATCACTTTGTACACTTTCATTACATGTGTCCTCCTCACTGCTATCACAATCAGTAGCAACAGTAACATGTACATTATTGGTATCAGTAGGTTAGGTAAAAATAGGAACTATAAGACTATCATCAAGAAGGTCAATCATAAATAAATCAATATCCTTGAAACCTCCGTTAATTAGGGCTTGAAGTATCACGCCGCGAAGCTAGGTGAGGTATGATGGCGCTCAACGTAGTACACATTGAGCAACTCCTATTATAACTAACTGAAATTCAAAATAGAATATCACACCCAAGAAAAATCATAATTAAATCTTAAGATAGTAACTATCTCAAAATTAAATTATAACTCAAAATATAACATGTCTGACTGCTAAACCCACTAGGAAAGTCATGAGCCTCCAACTAATGCCTGAATACACAAATCAATGGGGCATTTCCCTGGAATAATATAAAAGTCCAAAAAGAAAAAATAGCCTGAGAAGAGATCTGCAACCGCTACAATAAATCAATGGAGCTTGTGAGCTGAATCTAGAAAGCCCACCTCTAGCTACGAACTTCATCACCTGCACACCCGAAAGGGCTAAGTTTCTCCAAGGGTACCTAGTAAATCTTGTTTACTTCCCCTAAGCGGAGAACAAGACCTTTATGGACTAAATAATTATAATAAGGATGTAATAAATATAACTCAAGCAATTTAATAAGTTAACAGTAAATCTAAAGATGAAGTGTAACATGAAATCTAAATTTTGGACTAACATGAATCTAAATGCTGATCTGGAATAATTCTTATATCTATAGGTTTGTAAGCTCGTTAATGTCAGAACATATTTGATGTTCATAACCATATATAAATACTACTAGTTTGATATTTATATCTAAGTTATCTGATGCTTGTGGACAATACTGCTTAGCGTAACTGAAAGGGTGGTGCTATCGTAGTCATAACAAATTTTTAGTATGCGTATAGATAATTTTATTCATGAAAATTAACTTCTAGATGTAGGTTATACGAGTGGGCATCAGTATATTGTATATGTAACTCTTACCATTAGTCTGAATACAAATGGTCATCTATGGCTATCTAACATTGCTAGTTTTTATGGCTATGGACTGCTGAGTCGATGATTTATCATGATCTGCCCTCCTAATTCATCTGTTGTTCATCTTTGCTAGTGTAATGCGCTCACATTCATATTTCTTACTATTCTCATCACCTCCTGTTATTATGAGTCACGAGGTGCTAGTTATATTTCAGGTGCTTTATATACTTTGTCTGGTTGATCCTAGTTCACCCTCGAAATTCCATCTAGGAACTTGAGGCATAACTTTCTTTTACTAGACTCTTGCGTACTGTACTCACTCGTGTACATCTTGCCTAGTTCATACACTTTGTCCAATTGATCCTTATTTCTCCTTAGGACCATATCCTGAAACTTGAGGTCTAATCTTTCTCATTTAACTCTTGACTATTGTACACGTACAGTTGCCTACCTCTTGTCTGATTTCATTTGTGGTGGTTGTTGCTTGACTGGTCGTCCTAACATTTCGATTCAATTTGATCAGTATTTTAGGATATTCTTTCCGGGGTTCCTTTATTTCTTTAGTATAACTTTCTATTAACATCTTCCTGACAACATTCCTAAAGTTTGTCACCTCGTCTTTCATAGAACAGATCCTTTACACTGACTGTACATTTTTTTAACCTTCTTTCGAGCTACTTTCATCCCATCTCCTCCTTACTTCAATATCAGTTTACTTCTCATATTTTGCACCACAGACAATTAGTGTTGTTAAAAAAGCATTGAGCCTCGAGCTCTCTAATTCCATAGTGGATGCCAATCGTTCACGAAATAGATAGGGGAAATATGGTTGGTTTGGAATTGATAAAACTTCTACATAGTCCATCCATATATTTGTATAAAAAGGAGTCATATATAGTTGTAGTTGCAGCCTATGTGTTTGACAAAGTCTTTGGTAAATTAGTTCGGACTAGTAATACAGCTTGAGTTAACCAAATTTTCAACATAGTTGCATCCATCTTTGATCTTTAAATAAGTAATTTCTCAGTTCAAAAATTGTTTTTCCTTGTCAAACTTTGACACATAAAACAACTTGGGATAATACATAATTTCCTCCCTGAACTTGTCCCGCTTTTTCAGTTGCATACTTTTTCAGGTCCTATGACCCTCCTATAATTGTTCAAAGTGGTAGAAGTACCATATCTTTTGCCCACGTGGCACTTGCCTTGTATTTCACTTGCTTTGGTTTAATGGTGGCTATGGTGAAGGTGCTAATATGACAGTGGTGGTGGTGAGGGCAATAATGGCGGAAATGTTGAGGGAGAAGAAGAAAGAAAAATAAAATAAAAGGAGAAGAAAAAGGGTAAAGTGAAAGAAGTAATGAATAAAAAGAAAATGTAAGCACTATTTAACTAAAAAAGGTGGCAAAACATGATTGGGGCGTGTGTTATACTAATTCTTTGGAAATTGGTGGTGTTCACGGAAGGTGGTGCTTATACCACTTTGAACAATATTATGACCCCCGCAAAGTGTAAGTGTGCAACTGAAAAAGCAGAACAAGTTCAAGGAGGAAAGGATGTATTATCCCAAACAGCTTTTTTAGTTGTCAAAACTGATGGCCCTATTAATGTTACATCAAGCATATCGAGTAGGAAAATGAAGACAAAGTAAGAAAGAATTGTGGCACATGTTGATGCCGTATAGCTATTGGAGTAATAAATGGAGTCCAAAACCTAAATGTGGTCTTTTGGAAAGACCAAAATAAGTTGCAAAAAATTAAGTGGCCAAACTATATAAAACGCGATTTTAAAAAGCGCTTTTAACGTCCGTTTTGGACGTTAAGATAAAGCGCGTTTTATATAAAACTCGCTTTCGAAATACGCTATACCTGAAGCTGATTAGACATTCATATAAAGCGTGGTTTAATAAAGCGCTACATATAAAACGCCTTAATAAACCACGTTTTTCATCTTGAAATACCCGTCCCCTTCTGTTCCCCCACGTTCAAATAGAAAGCTCCCCCCCCCCCCCCCAATTAACGATCCAAAAACACACGAGTGGACCCCACCTGTCCCACAAAAAGTAAAGAGTGTTGGTCCCACATCCTAGCTAAGGCCTTCTCTCGTTGTGGTTGCTCGTTTCGGACTAAAATCTTCAATTCTTCAACTTTCCAAAAAACATAAGTCGAGGTATTTCGATTTAGTTTTTGTCGAAACTCGTATAAAAAATGCATATTAGTTGTTTTACATGTGTTCTATGTTGTTTTGTATTTTTTTTGCAATTAAACTAGTATGTTATTTTTATCCGGACTTAGATATTAGTGTGCTAATAGAATATGTAAAAATTGAGAAGTCATAACACCACGAACTCAAATATATGATTTATTTCAAATTCCATGTCCAAATTTCGTGCTAAAATCCAAAAACATAATGTTTAGGTTTTTCTCTAAAAAATTCCAAAATATTCATAAATTTTCATGAATTTACAGGCCTAAATTCTTGTATTAAATCACAACATGTAGAAATCACTCACCTCATGATTGACGATGAAGATCGCGCTCCAAAAGTTGCTCCAAAAGTCGGCTCACATGGAAAGAATGAGGTAGAAAAGAGAACAAACCTTCTAGTTTAAAACAACACTCGCCACGCCCGACCTTCTTCGCCAATCGCGGCCTTCGCCCTCGTGTTCGTGAAGAGCATCCTGCTCCAGCTCCAATACTTCCCTAACGATTCATCCCGCTAGAAATGTGTGTGTCTGTCAGGTGGGCGGTGTCAGTACGAGCTGCGGACGGCCAAACTTGGTGAAGTACCTGCTCGGTGGATGATGCTCCACAATATCAAGGCACATCAACGGGACGAAAGAGCCCCACATTAGTCGGTCGACCGAGCAATAATCGGGCAAGTCAGCTATCAGAGCGTGTTGCTGTAAAGCGTCCAGATGAACTATTAAGTAACAACAGAAAATGTGCGTATACGCAACCCATGTGAAGCTATGACAAGTAAAACTTAGGTATACATTTACCTGTGCGCCTCCAGCAATTCCAAGATATCCTTGCACAAGGGGAGATTATGCGAGCCCCGTACTTCACGCGTATATCCCCGCTGGAGAACCACCTCCTAGCTAGAGGGAGCAATGATGTGGTACATCCGGAGCTAATGATGGTAGAGTGGCCTGCAACTGCAGGAAACCGCTCCCAGGCCCAAAACCTAACATAAAAAGTTTGACGTAAAATTTAAGATATATTTTTACTAGGTATGTTAAAATGAATAGAGTATTCTGAATATGTTGTTACCTGTAGTAGCGGCAAAAAATCAAGCAACGTCACGCTGGGTGTGCCCATGCTCGCCCGGCACATCTGCATGTACAAGTAGGCGAGAACAGCAGCACCCTAGCTGTATTGGGGTAAATCATCTAGCCGCTCAAGATGATGAAGAAATCTCAAGCTGACTAGGTTCCCGAAGTGTTCGGGAACAAGACCCCTCCAAACATAAGAGTAGCAGAACCTCGTATACCGGTAAATATGATTAATCCGGTGTATCGCCATCAATGTCAGGATGCAATATATCCAAATAGTCTCGAATAGTCATCAACGAAAAACGACTAGCCCCAGCCAGTACATTCTCATCCTGTGCCGGAAACCAGCGAACAACTGCAGCATGTCCAGGTACTGCGCACCTGTCACTCTCTCATGCGTACGCAGAGCAACGGGGTGTCCATCAACGGGTAGCCCATATATAACCTCCACGTCTTGCAGTGTGATGGTGGCCTCGCCAATGGGCAAGTAAATGTGTGCGCCTCCGGTCGCCCACGCTCTATCAGGGCCGTGACCAAAGATCAATCGAGCTACAGCCGCCCGATCTCCAAAATCCTATAGAAGCCCGTATCCCGCAGCATCTGACTACACGGGGATGGAGAACCTTTTCCCTTTTCAAAAAAGTCCCACATGTCGTCCACTCTCCTGAAGCGGAGAGTCTGGGTCAGTAACTCTCCCCCCCCCCCCATATGTGGCGGACCTATGATCACGCTTGTAACGACAGTAGCTCATCGCTAAGAAGGTCCGGGATGAATAAGCCACCTCCATGTCGTCCACTGTAAATTAAACAACATTAATTACATGTTAGTTTTATAATTTTATATGTTTGTTTGTAAATTAATATTAATTTTTATAATTATATAATATTTGATTATTATGTATTCACATAAGGGTTTCAGGCTTTTGATCATTTGAGGCCCAGTGCTAACCAAGATATCCTGAATTCTTGTATGTGTTAGCTTTCTTTATTTTACATGTTAGTTTTATAATTTTATATGTTTCGTTTGTAAATTAAATAGTTAATTTTTATAATTATATAATATCTAATTTATTAAGGTATTCACATAAGGGTCCTAGGCTCGATATTTGAGGCCCAGTAGCACCAACATATCCTGAATTCTAGTATTAGTTTTTCTTATTTTACATGTTTAGTTTTATAATTTAATATGTATTGTTTGTAAATTAAATAGTTAATTTTTATAATTATACAATATTTACTTATTAAGTGTTCACATAAGGGTTCCAGGCTCGATATTTGAGGCCCAACAGCCACCAAGATATCCTGAATTCTTGTATGTGTTAGTTTTATTATTTTACATGTTAGTTTTTATAATTTTATATGTTTGTTTGTAAATTAATAATTAAATTTCATAGCTATACAATATTTAATTATTAAATATTTCACATATGGGTTCCAGGCTCGATATTTGTGGCGCGAGAGTAGCACCAAGATATCCTGAATTCTTTGTATGTGTTAGTTTTATTATTTTACAAGTTAGTTTTTATAATTTTATATGTTTGTTTGTAAATTAAATAATTAATTTTTATAAATTATTAACAATATTAATTATTAGTATTACATAGGGGTTTCAGGCTCGATATTTGAGGCCCAGTAGCACCAAGATATCCGAAAAATATTGTTCCTTTTCTCATGTTTATTTTCTTACGATCGTTGACTATAAATTGGACAAAGTTTGTGTTTGATCTATCAATTATTTTTTGACGTATTTTTTGAGTATAAGAGATACTTAATACTACAGGGATACTACGCTAAAAGACACTACATTTTACTACGCTAAAAGGGCACTATATTACTTAGTCTTTAAGCAAATAAATAATATAAACCAGATAAAAATAACAAATACATTTAATCACCAAAACATTCACGAAAATACATATACAACAGTAAAAAGTAACTTATTTACATTTTTTTTTTAAACAAAATAATAATGATTTCTCAATTTTTACATATTTTTTAGCACACTAATATCTAAGTCCGAATAAAAATAACTTACCAGTTTAATCAAAAAAATACAAAACAAACATAGAACACATTTAAAACAACTAATATGCATTTTTTATACGAGTTTCGACAAAAACTAAATCGAATACCTCGACTTATGTTTTTTGGAAAGTTGAAGAATTGAAGATTTTAGTCCGAAACGGAGCAACCACAACGAGAGAAGGCCTTAGCTAGGATGTGGACCAACACTCTTTTACTTTTTGTGGGACAGGTGGGGTCCACTCGTGTTGTTTTGGATCGTTAATTGGGGGGGGGGGGGAGCTTTCTATTTGAAACGTGGGGGAACAGAAGGGGACGGGTATTTCAAGATGAAAAACGTGGTTTATTAAGGCGTTTTATATGTAGCGCTTTATTAAACCACGCTTTATATGAATGTCTAATCAGCTTCAGGTATAGCGTATTTCGAAAGCGAGTTTTATATAAAAAGCGCTTTATCTTAACGTCCAAAACGGACGTTAAAAGCGCTTTTTTAAAATCGCGTTTTTATATAGTTGCCACTTAATTTTTTGCAACTATTTTGGTCTTTTCCAAAAGACCACATTTTAGGTTTTGGACTCCATTTATTTACTCCAATAGCTATACGGCATCAACATGTGCCACAATTTCTTTCTTACTTTGTTTCATTTTCCTACTCGATATGCTTGATGTAACATTAATAGGGCCATTCAGTTTTGACAACTAAAAAAGCTGTTTGGATAAATACATCCTTTCCTCCTTGAACTTGTTCTGCTTTTTCAGTTGCACACTTACACTTTGCGGGGGGTCATAATATTTGTTCAAAGTGGAATAAGCACCACCTTCCGTGAAACACACCAATTTCCAAAGAATTAGTATAACACACGCCCACCCATCATGTTTTTGCCACCTTTTTTAGTTAAATAGTGCTTACATTTTCTTTTTATTCATTACTTCTTTCACTTTACACCTTTTTTCTTCTCTTTTATTTTATTTTTTCTTTTTCTTCTCCCTCAACATTTCGCCATTATTGCCCTCACCACCACCACTGTCATATTAGCACCTTCACATAGCCACCATTAAACCAAAGCAAGTGAAATACAAGGCAAGTGCCACGTGGGCAAAAGATATTGGTACTTCTACCACTTGTGAACAATTATAGTGAGGGTCATAGGACCTGAAAAATTATGCAACTGAAAAAGCGGGACAAGTTCAGGGAGGAAAATTATGTATTATCCCAAGTTGTTTTATGTGTCAAAGTTTGACAAGGAAAAACAATTTTTGAACTGAGAAATTACTATTTAAAGATCAAAGATGGATGCAACTATGTTTGAAAATTTGGTTAACTCAAGCTGTATTACTAGTCCGAACTAATTTACCAAAGACTTTGTCAAACACATAGGCTGCAACTACAACTATATATGACTCCTTTTTATACAAATATATGGATGGACTATGTAGAAGTTTTATCAAATTCTCTCTCTTTTT
>NW_017670912.1:77228-210261 GCF_001879085.1 Nicotiana attenuata | reverse complement strand
CGTAGCGGGGATGGACTCGGTTCCTGGGTGGACCAGGGGATATGTGGCATGGCTAAAGGCGCAGATCGATACTTGGGACCGCGGATTTGACCTCGACTTCGACCCCCCCCCCCCCCCCCCTTCACCGAGTCGACCGGATACTGAGCATGATTATATGGGCTGGTACCACGGCGTTACCTGACTATTCATTGGGAATCCCATTCATCGAGCTGGCGATAGGTACGTTCCACACATCGGGAGGCACGAGGCACTGGTATGTTATTTGATATTCTTACTTATAACTATAACCTAGCATTCCGTAATTTATATTTTACATGTTGTGCAGGCTATTGGCCTACATTTATTCCACCAGTTGGGACTGCAGATGTAGCAGCATACCGGCGAGGGAGCGGCCATTTTGCACGAGTATGGCCGACAGGTTACACAGCTGGCTGCCCGGACACTGCAGCGAGCCCGAGAGGATGAGCGCGTAGTACACTACCCTGCTTATGTGGCGCCAGAGTAGTACCATCGAGATAGGGTTGTCCCACGAGGTAGGGGACAACGAGGTAGGGCTGTCCCACGAGGCAGGGCTGTCCCACGGGGTCGTAGGGGCCGGCGAGGAGGTGGTTCCCAGCAAGGGGGCGTTGAGGCACCTGTTGAGGATGTTGGAGTTGATCTGCCGGGTGACCTCCATGAGCCAAACGAACATTACAGCAGCATGCCATCATTCAGCCTTCAGCTGCCTCTCACTCTAGGGACTTCGCAGGTGACCCCATCAGATCCATTGTTGATCACGGGCACGAGCATTACCGGAGAGGATTGGGATCAGTACTTTCCAGTCCCATCGATCACTGCTGAGGATCGGACGACCCGAGATGTGGATAGTGGGCGTCGGCTGAGTTATGGCTCATCATCAAGGGGTGCTGGGGATCTTTCACAGGCGCAGGTATGTTTGTATTACTATTAAATTTAAATTTGTATTTATCTCAGGAATTTACCATAAATAACTTTATAATTTTCTTATTAAGGCTTCATCCCCGCCCGTCACGGAAGCCACTTTGTGCGATGCTGACCTGGATGCGACGGATGCTTATAGTCAGGAGCCCGACAAGACCATGGTAAGACAAATTAATTTTTTTTTGACTTAACACGTACCTTACTAATATATGTATTTTCATATACTGAGCTAACTTATTCTTCTGTAGGTTGTTGCTGTACAGACGGCCCCTTCTACTGATCCGGCCAGCACTACTGACGATCATGCTGTAGCGCATCCTGCGATAAAGAGGCGACGTGATGAGGATGATCCTGATAGCGTAGCCGGGAGGGATGGGATGCGCCTCAGGCCAGCGGCTGCATTGAAGCACACATGCTGTGGGACACATTGATTTTTTATTTTTTTATATTTTTTGTAAATATTATTTTATGTAAAAAAATAACAACAATTTTTTATGTTTACATTATATGCGCCATTATGTTTTTATTTTCCCGTTTCTTCTTTATTTTAATACTACAACACAAACACAAACATAGCAACTTAACATAATTTAGATTCAGTACAACTAATGAAAACACATGACACGGAAAACATAAAGATAAAGTACTACACTCAACACATACATGTCATTGTTTAGCCACGACCGCCTAGTATTCTCTGCTCCAACCACTTAAATTTCTCTTCCAGCTTATTTTTTTCTTCTTCCGCCTCTTTTAGTTTCTCCTTCAACGCTGCAATTTCTCGTTTCATTTCAATCTCATCAAGTTTGTATCTTTTGTTCATATCATGATAATACTGCAAAGATCGTTTGTAGCATTCCTGCTTACAGGGTTCATCAAGCCATACCTCAAAATTGCAATAATTTTCGTTGTTGCCTCCAAACCTGTTTACACACATCCAGTATCTACCCCCAACATGACCATCCTCCCAACAGTCCGACACCATACAACGTTTGCCATAATACGACATTGGTACATAAATGCGTTCAGACATTTGTTAATGAAAAAAAATCTTGCTTTTATGGAAAGTGTTGCTATTTGTTTTGGTTAAGCGCAGATAATAACTAAAATACGCTAGTTATTTATAGGCAAGGCAACACACATAACGTGGTATGTAGCCGCGCTATGCTTCGCATGCTAATGATTCTTTACGGTACAATACAACTTTTCCGGGCGAGCAGCTTTTGCAGAACGACAACTTTATCAGGTTGACAAGACAATACACATAACGTGGTATGTAACCGTGCTATGCTTCGCGTGCTAATAATTCTTTATGGTACAATATAGCTTTTCTAGAAGACAGCTTTTGCAGAACGACAACTTTATCAGGTCAACAAGACAATACACAACGTAGTATGTAACCGCGCTATGCTTTGCGTGCTAATCATTATTTCGGGTATAAGAAAACTTCTTAAACTAAACCAAGTCATATGTATCTCATAGACCTTTTGAATATATATTACAACATCCATTAAAAAAATGCCACTAACATTTAACAAGTGGTTCAAAAATAGGCAAAAGGGTGAAGGTAGTTCAACAGATCCCCGTGGATCACGTCTTAACACTATCGATCCCGTTGAAAGACTCTGACACATTTGTAGTCAGAATTCCCCATCTTCTGCCACCATCCGCATGCAAAGTCCACTTTTCAGGCTTATGTCGCAGTAACCAACGATACGCTGCCTCTTCTTCCTGCCTAATAGATTCCATGTGCCTCCGGAATTTAGGCTCTTGGTGATCTGTTGCAGCCATCCACATTAAATCATGCAGATCCTTGTTGGGATGTGCCTTCAGGTGCCTCACACAATAACGGTGATATGCATACGGTTCCTGTCATTCAGGAAAATGCTCTACAGAACATAATATACCCCCATGCCGATCAGATATTAGACAAATACCTGAACGTTATTTGACAACGTGCTCCTTCAAGTGGTTCAAAAATAGCGTCCACGTCTCTTGGCTTTCATTGGCACAAATGGCAAAAGCTAGGGGAAATATTTGTCCGTTGGCATCTACTGCAACAGCGATCAACAGCTTAATATCATACTTTCCATAGACATGAGTACCGTCTATGGATATTACCGGACGGCAATGCACAAAACCATCAATTGCTGGTTTAAATGCCCAGAACACGTATTTGAATATATATTCCGGTATTCCCGAACTCCGCTCAAGTTTCCATTCAACAACGGACCCGGGGTTAAAGTGTTACAATGCGGTCATGTACCTGGGTAGAGCTGCAAATGACTTATCCCAGTTACCATAAATAATTTCAAACGCACGTTTGCACCCGAGAAATGCCTTTCTTTTGGTAATGGTATGGCCATATTCCTGGTAGATGGATGTAATGCACTCTTTGATCTTGTACCTTATGGACGCTTCAATGTGTGGAATCAGGACAAGAGAAATCAAATCAACATCCAAGTTGAAGTGATTCCCATTGATAGTGTCCATTTCACAAGTGTGGGTGCTAATATATTTACCCACTTTCCACATACCTGTTTTCTTCTTGCTCGCACGCAACATCCAATGACGACCCGTAAACCATCTACGACACACAACCTTGTATACATCCGGACTTGACTCCCATACCGTCATCTCACTGCACTCTTTACGCTGTACATTTTCGTCGCCCTACTTAGGTGCGCTTTATCAGGAAAAAGCATGCCCTTTGCCAGCACCGTTGGTCTAGACTCATCCCACATTGTTGTCCAAGTTTCGTCAAAATCCCTTGTGAGGGCATCCACATCCGGCATACTTGGCAAATGATCAAGGTAGGGAATATGCCTTGAATGAAACGACACGTGGGACTCGTACACTCTTTGGTCTAACGGGGAGTGGAGCATGCTCCCTCGTCAAATTAGGTCCATCATTCTCTTCCTCCTCATCACCACCCTCATCAGGGAAGGGTGTGTCATCTCCGGACTCATCGGTATTGTTGTCATAATCGTTGTTCTCTTCCTGGCTCTGCCCATCTGCCAGATCCCGAGTAAATACGTCATCTTCGGGCAATTGAGTCAGGACAGGTGGTTCAACTTGCTCGTTTCACTGAATAAGCAACAAAATAATAAGCTACTCAAATTGATAAATACTTTACATATAGCTATATCACTTCACTTATAAGTCGTAATGTGTTGACTTTCTATGATGGACATTATCCTGTTGGTGATGACTCCCAGATGGACTACCATGATCCAACACACCAAAACTACGCATATTCCAACTGGGCGTAGGTTCATAACTTGTAAAATTCATATCTGGACGGTACCCCCTATGGAATATATGAGTGTTAATACAAATTCAATACAACAAAAATAAATATCGTAACAGAAAGGAAAATTGAAGTATACCACTCGTCTTGTGGATTATGTAAAGTAAGAGAGAAATTATTTCCTAGCTCCTCATTCACCCGTGGAGATAAGTTTAGATCCGGCCAAACTCTTTCAGCCGGAACCTGTTCGGCTAAAACTGCTCCAAAATAACCACCCAATGATTGAGGGTTATCCCTGCTTTGCGCAACCTCATTATTGCGAACGTCTTCAACCTTCACGTACATTTCCAACATTTTTATCAAAATAAATTCCCGGTATTCATCCGAAGTCCCCAAAAAATCTCTTAGAGTTTCATCATCCTCGATGTTAAACTCAGCGTAACAAGCAACCCCTTGCGGAGTGATAGAATACGGATATCTTCCGGTTACTTTGAGGTTCACCGAACGTTTGCTCACACTCATTTTATTACACAACAAGGATACCAGTCTATCGTACTCCATTGTAAGTGGCAACTTAACATGACTCTGTGGAGATAAACTATAGTTCACTGAGTTATTCGCCACCACAACCTCACCCCCCCTCCCAATATAATGGAACCCTTACTTTTTGCTCTTCAGACATCATGACAAAATGCTTGAGAATTTAACAAGAGTTAAGAATATTTCTGAATGGATTTTTGCAAAATCCTTACCGCCTTTAAATAAGGCGACGCCCAATCCGGGGGTTCAAATATTTTGAGGTAAAACGCCCTTTTAAAACGCGTTTTACCCATTTGAATTATTGTTATGTCAGTTAAGCGCAAAAGAGTTATTGGTGGGCCCACAATATACGTATAGCGTATTTTGAAAACGCGTTTTATATAAAACGTCTTTTTAAAACTCGCTTTAGCTTAACGTCCAAAACGGACATTAAAGTAAAGCGTTCTTTAAAACCGCGTTTTATATAATTTGGTCACTTAATTTTTTCCTCCACTTATTTCGGTCTTTTGAATTCCAAAAGACCACATTTAGATTTTAGACTAGTAATAAATGTACTAAACTAAAATGGGGCCGAAGAATCTTTGATCTGCCTACACTGAATCTGGCACGCGCCCTCCACACTCCCCAATCACCCTTCTTTTAACTTCTCTCTCCTCACATTTCTTTTTATCTCCACACTTCCCAAACCCTTCCCTGGTAATTTCTCTTCACCTTTCTGCAAAATCTTTAATATTTTTATGTACACCTTTTTCCTTTCCTCTGTAAATTTCTTTTACGAGATTTCATTTTGAATCACCAGCAAGTTTTTTTCTTCTTCTTGGCATGTGTTAATCTTCTTTTCTATGCTTGCCTTTTTGTTGTTTTAGCTAAACTAAACAAAATGTTCCTTTAATATCATAGAAACAATGGTGATTTTGCAAAATTACTATGGTGGTTATGTGATTCATCTAAAGTTTTGGGGTTGTGGTGTGGGTATATGGACTCAAGATTATACTATCTTGGCTATTGAAATTAGAGGAAATTAGGGAAAAGTAATTCTTCTTTTTTTCTTCCTTTTTTTGGTTTTAACATTTTATGTGTAAAGTATCAAGACTTTTCTTTCGAATCAAGCAGATTTCAAGTTTGTGCTTTTAGATGCTATCCTTCATTTGATTTCTTAGAGCCTATCTGGATTAACTAATTTCAAGCTCTTGGAAAGATAGGAAATTATAACATTACAACCCCAGTGACTAAATGTATGATTTTAATTGTAAAAAAAGATTTATAATGCATCTCTAATAGCTGATCGACTAACAATGGAAGTTTTCAAAATGACATCTAAAAACAAAATAGAAAATGGTAGCAAAAATGAGTAGCTGTTGACGTGGAGAGATGCTATTCGTGTTTACTTGAACAGGGGCAGATTTAGGAGGGCGCAAGGGGGTTCACCCGAACACCCTTCGCCGAAAAATTACACTGTATATATAAGGCAAAATCTATTTTTTTACCTCTATATATTAAGTTTTGAACCCCCTCAACACAATCCAAATGTGTAGTTTAGTGGTCAAGGGGGTTCAAAATCTACATAAGGTCATGGGTTCAATTCCCACTAGCTACAATTTTTTATTTTGAACCCCCTTCGTGGAGATCCTGCCTCCGCCACTGTACTTGAACAGGCTAAATATAATTTGTGTGTGTAAATAGATGGGCTTCAATTCATTTGCACTCAAGTGGAGCTTTAAGGCTTTAGTTATTGTGCTATTTTCCGGTTCCTCTCACATTTAGTTGTTAAATGTACCTGTGAGCTCTCAAGTCTAAAGTGCTCTCCTTGTACTCTGCAGATTCTCATTTGCCTTCTGTGGACTTTATCGGTGTCTGTCTCTAGATGTTGGGTGGTGTAGCTTCTGTTTCCATGTTCACCAATCAAACTGCTAATGTAAGTAATCCTCTTGCGGCAAGGATACTCATATAGCACAATGTTTAGTTCAAGTGTCAGAAATGAACTTGTGTTGGATTTTGTGTACCTTGTGCTAACTACTGCTAGTTATTTATCTCTCCTTTGGTATCTGTTAGGCTATGTTCTCTACGGTCCCTAATTTTTCATTGTTCTATTCTAGCTTCGCTCTTTTGTAACATTGCTTGGCGGGTAAACGTTCTTTTCTTCTCCTTTCTGCAGGGCTTTCAAGTTGCTTCTTTTTTGTTTGTTAGATCTTCCAACCTGTCTAAGAAGTACTCAATTCCACAACCTTTTTTCAAAATTCCTGGCGCTAGGGAACTTATTTTCCAATTTGTAGCCGGTAATAATGGAAGCCTTACCAGAAAGAACATTGTCTTTGCTATTCCAAATGGAAAGGACGATGCTGAAAAAGAAGGTTCAGATTACTATATTGATTATCCAGTTGCCATTGATCGGAAACGAGATGGAAATTCTTGTGCGCCAGAGATGGAAACAACTTTTTCCTTGTTGCCATGTGGTGAGGGTACTCCTAAAAGTAACGAGATCAATGGAAAGGAAGATGGCTTACTTGCTAAGCTGATTGCTGTTCATTTGCATGTACTGGCAATGGAACAATGGAATGCCTCCAAACTTAAAATGTCCCACAAGTATGTTCTCTGTTAATTTTTTTTATAAATATTTTCCTTTTCAGTGAAGGTGATAAGAAGTATGTCCATTTATATTGTGAGATAATAAAGGCCTGTTTACCCTCATTTTTGTCCTCTCTCAGACTCCCAAAGGAGAAATACCAGCAGCAGATAAAGTTATCATTTCTGTGAAATAACAACATAAATTAAAACGTGTAGGAAGCGTGTGGTTGAAAGATCTAATGGAAGGCTATTGATATGTGATGAGAACATAGCTAGCATGGAGGATTTAGCCAGTAGAATACAGACACATAATCATTATGTGTTCTTCCTTTTTATTGATGAAGTTTTTTGGTTTACTTAAGTACTTTCATTTATGTATCTTGAGTGTTTTAAAATAAACTTGAATCATTACGCATAAAAGTGATTGAGAGTGGTTACGCTGAATGCCTGCTCTTTATCAGCTTTTCCACCAGCAACTCTACTGCGATTTGCCCTGCCTGATCATATATTCCTGCAACTAACTTGAGATTCCGTGAATGACAGAAATTACGTGGTCAGTGCGACAAACCTAATTCATTATTTGGCATTGAAAAGCCTTGACGTAGAGCAGCTTAAGGAAGAACTTTCTTCCATTGGTCTCCTGAATTTAGACACAATAAATCAACATGTTCTTGCAAGTCTTTCTGCAGGCATCCGACTGTTAGATACCTTGAAATATGATTCTTCAAGTCGTACTGTCTCATATAGTGAAGGAATCGCTTCAACCAAAAGTCTGGACAAACAAATTAACGGGGAATTTTCTATTAGTACACTAAGGAGGAGGGCATCCCATACTGGAGACCTGTTATTGGGCAGATTGCCAGAGAAGAGAAAAACTCATATCATGGTAACAGTGGGCCAAGAAGCTATAGAAAGTGAAACTCTAGTGAAAGATCTTCTAAATGCTGGAACTACAATTGTTCGTATCAACTGTGCCCATGGAAGCCCTGAAATTTGGAGTGAGATCATCAGAAGGGTGAAAAGAAGCTCTCAAATCCTTGAAAAGCCTTGTCGAATTCTCATGGACTTAGCTGGACCCAAGCTTCGAACTGGAACGCTGCAGCCCGGTCCATGTGTGTTGAAAATATCTCCCAAGAAGAATGCTTATGGTCAAGTGATATGTCCTGCCCTAGTTTGGCTCTCAAGCCCAGGAGCTGGTTCTCCACCTGCCCATGTATCCCCTGATGCTGTTCTACATGTGGACGGTGAAGAACTTCTTAGTAAGCTGGAGCCGAATGATGTTGTGACATTATCTGATGCTCGTGGAAAACGAAGGACACTGAAGATCTTAAGCAAGTATCCTGTTTTCTCCGGCATTGGATTTATGGCTGAATGCAGCAAGACTGCTTATGTTAAGTCAGGTGCAAAATTGTTTATCAAGGAGAGAAAGAAATTTTCAGCTGGACATGTAGTAAACATTCCTCCTCTCAAGCAATTTATCAGATTAAGGGTTGGTGACTTGCTGTCTATATCACGCGATAGTCAAAATGAAGAAAACAAGTTGAATTATTCTTCCACTGGTTCTCACAGGATAACCTGCTCATCTGGATATGTTTTTGATTCAGTGAAGCCCGGGGAACCAATTGCTTTTGATGATGGGAAGATATGGGGTATTATTAAAGCAACTAGCACTTCCGAAATTGTTGTATCAATCACCCATGCAAGTCCTACAGGTAGTAAACTTGGGTCAGAGAAGTCCATAAATATTCCACGGAGCAATATTCGGTATGAAGGCCTCACTTTAAAGGACCTTATAGATCTTGACTTTGTGGCCGACCATGCAGACATGGTGGGGGTATCATTTGTCCGAGATGTCAGTGACATTCTACTGTTGCGCCAAGAACTTGAGAAGCGGAAAAGAGGGGACTTGGGGGTTGTTTTAAAGATTGAGACAAAAGGAGGATTTGAGAGATTGCCGCTCCTACTATTGGAGGCAATGAAAATGCCAAATCCTTTAGGCATCATGATTGCCAGAGGAGATCTTGCTGTAGAGTGTGGATGGGAAAACATGGCATATATACAGGAGGAGATAATCTCCGTCTGCAAAGCTGCTCATGTTCCTGTCATTTGGGCAACACAGGTCCTGGAGTCGCTCGTCAAGTATGGGGTGCCCACTAGAGCTGAGCTTACTGATGTGGCAGACGGAATGAGGTCAGTAGTCTCTTTGCCTCTGTGTGTGTGCGTGTGTGAGTGCATTTTGATTCCCATCTTTCCTTTTTGGGTTTTGAGGAGTTGAGTCGGGAGTCGAGGAGGTTATAGTCTGGCTGCTTCTTTATTTTTTCTATATACTTAAATGGAGTTTAACATGTGCTGGAACTTCTAACATTAAAATGTGACTTAACTTATCAAGTCAAACACTTGAATGCACTTTTCTTGATCAGTTATTTCTCAAAGAAGTGAAATTCGCTGAGCACATATGCATAAGTTTTAACTAGTTTTGAGGCGTGGAAACTTGTGAATGCACGAATATACTCAATAGTAGGTGGAGTGTACATGGAGAACTATAAAACACATCTTTTACTGGAAATATACTTGAGGCTTAGATTATATACAATATTAAAAGCTATAAAGGAACCAAGTACAGAGAGGAATAGTTGTCCCAATAACTCATATGTATAGCCCAAAAAGTTGTATGCTAATAACTAATCTTTGAAACGGAGTTATTTAGCAATTGATGCCAAATAATCGGCAAAGGTCCTGAAAGTTTTAAAAATCAACTGTGATCACGTTTATTCTTAGTTTTTAAGCATCTCTGTGTGTGTGTGTGGGGGGGGGGGGGGTCCTTGAGGTGGGTAACAAGGGGTCCCTTACTTCATTTGAGGAACCATCTATAATATGTCAATTAAAAGTCAGAGAATGAGCATTAATTGGATGATGGAAATTACCATGGAGATATATGGGGCTGGTATGTCCAACTTTGTAAGAGTAACTTTGCTTTCTGTTGAACTTGGATTTCTTTTGCTTAGAACTGGTATTTGGAAGGACCACACCATCTAGTTTGTGGACTGAGATATTGGACTGGTGTTGAGTAGGACTTACTAGCTCATATACAATCAACAAAGAGACCTTTCCCTTAAATCAGTTAACCAATGGTGTTGATGAAGAAATAAATGCCTTTGTCTAATCACTTATCCTCAAACCATTTTTGCCCACCTAACCCCTTAAAATCCTCCAAATAATC
The DNA here is from genome assembly GCF_001879085.1 of Nicotiana attenuata. Lineage (NCBI taxonomy): Eukaryota > Viridiplantae > Streptophyta > Magnoliopsida > Solanales > Solanaceae > Nicotiana > Nicotiana attenuata. Next base: position 199,747 of record NW_017670912.1, on the reverse strand, counting down.
TCAAGTAGGTGCTGTTGTTAACTCGTATTAGAACTGTAGTAGAAACTCGACCTTTACTCCATTTTCCTGTGAATGTTTTTCGACAGCACGACCCACGTTTAATCTTTTTTCTTATTGCAGGACAAGTTGTATCATGTTGAACAAGGGTAAATGCATTGTGGAAGCTGTTACTTTCTTACACAGAATATTGAGCAATCACTCCATGAAGCCAAATGCGGAATTTAAGCCTCTTGCTTTATTCAGCCATGACTCTTAGTCGCCTTGACCGTACGAGTAGCTGCTGATATATTCTCCCCACTCGTGTACATCCTCTACTTCACCATGACCATTTCTTCTGCTATGTACATACATCAATATTAAGCGAAACCAAACAATTAATAGTAGTTTACAATCCTATTTATCTTAACAGTTGAAGAACCATGTGAGACCAGGGTTCAAATCTAAACTGAGACAAAAATACGAGGTGATCTCTTTGTTTGCCCAAATCTTTGGAGGTAATGGTAATATAATTCTTGGTGCTTGTACTTGTGGAAGGTGGCAAGCAACAAGTATGCTTAAGCGGGCCGAACACCAATGTTATCAAGAGTTCCCCCTAACGGCACACTGTATATAATCTTGAGATGGCCAATGTGAACAGTAAGTGATATCTGTTGATTAAATGCCATTGCATGGAACTGAGGAATGGGCGGATGCTTAAACATAGGCAGATGTGGGACACGGAAAGAGTAGATTCAGGTGCTCCTGAGTCAAGAGACTCTTCTCCCTAAGTAGCATTCTTGTAAAGAGTGATTTTTTGTTTTCTAGAGATGCCCTTGATGATTCGAATCTACCCCTTGCATCTTCATCTCTTTGAAAGCCCAGACCATTCTTCTGGATCTGCATTAGTCCTATTTCAGGTGCAAACCCTCTTCAGCTTTTTTCAAACTTGATGGTCAAGTTCCGTGTGACTTCCATAAATACGTTGACATCACACCTCCTATGGTTGTTGGCAAAGCTCCAAGTGAACCCAAAATGGGCCATGCACTTGGATCTACCATTAAAAAGAAAGCCTGTTGCACATTATGAAGGGACAAAATCCATGGGTACTACCAATAAAAAAGTAACATCACAGTGATTGAAAAATATTGTGCACTTGTTCTGATATGGGGCTCAAGTTAAATGGCTTATTCCTATTCATTTCATTGGTAACCCAGTTGAATTCACACGGAAAGCATTAGGTAGATATCAAGTGTAACTCAGCAGTCAGCAGCAAAACAGTTGATATTGCTTGTTAACTCTTTCTATCTGGTGAAAGACTTCTGGGGTAGATGATTCTTAAAAACCAATTAGTCATACTCTAAAGAGCAATAGCCATCAACCTTTATCCACAGTTAAAAAGAATATGAAAAAGGAACTTTGCATGTGCTAATTGTTGTGCATCCTAAGTTCTGATAAAGAAAGGAGATTTTAGTTAGTTGACGATCAACATAAAACTATTTAATTTAGAGAAACTTTCAGAAACGACTATCTTTTAGTGGTTTTTAGCTAGTTGTAGCTACCATTTACTATATTACTTCCTATAGCTATGTTTTCAGATTTTTTAGAGTGTATTCCATGTATTTAAGCTAATATATTCATGAATACAATAGCATTTCTAGGCGTGAAACAGGGGATTACAGCTAGACAGATTTTTGTATTCGAGTGTATTCGACTGTATTCATGGGGTGAAACATGGGATTACAGTGGGACATATTATTGTATTCGACTGTATTCAACTGTATTCACGGCGTGAAACAAGGGATTTCACTGTTTTTAAACGGAAAGTGAATCAATTAACATAATAGACTCCTAATATAACTCAACAAACTCAATTATAACACACAAATTCTGTATTTTCAGTTATAAAAAAGATTCTCAACCGAAAAACATCCCAAAAACATAGCAATCTTCAGAGAAATTATATAATACATCTGAATACATAAATTATATTAATTAAAAACAAACATATGAATACATTCATGGAATATGGCGAGACCGTGAATACAATGAAATACATAGAATACAGCGGGATACATTGAAAATACAATGAAATACATATAATACAGCGAGATACATTGAAATATAATGGAAAAAAGACAATGAATATAATGAAATACAACGAGATGCATTAAAATACATTGAAAAATATATTAACAGAAAATTCAAGTTGCTCAGCCCACAACTCCGTCGTCTTTGTTCAAGAACGACCCTAATGTCGTCTCGTTGAAGCAGCTCGCCGTCACCGTTGCCTCCGGTTGCCGACGATCCAGCGCCGCCTTTAATTCCAACTGTTGTTGCATCGGAGATCGTACGTGATCGAAGTTTCCAGGGAGGTAATGAGCACAAAGCAAAATTACCACCCATGAAATTCACTCTCCAAAATTTACACTCTCAAAATCAACTCTGCTTTCTAATATTTTGTTAACGTATATATCATTGACAAATTGCTTCCGATTTGCTTATTAGATAAGGATCTGAACTTTCCAGCTAAAATCGTACTAATTTCGTGTTTTCTTGTAGTGTATAGATCTTAAAACATAGTTGAGATATTTCAAGAAGGAGAGGATATGAGATCGGGAAGTAGAGAGAGAGAGGGAGAATAGATATGGGGTAGGGGATAGGAGAAATTTGAGGGGATATGAGAGAGAAACATAATACAAAACTTATTTTATGGCTTAAGGCTAGGAGGTGACCATAAATAGATATTTGGCTATAAAAAATCAAAAGGTAGCTATGAAATATAATTTTTTAAAAGGGTATTTATTTAAAATAAATAAGGTATCAACCTTTGCTATAGGAAGTAACTAATCCTTTAATTTATAAGGCAAACCGACAAGAGTGAATACATAGAGACACACATGCACCGGGAATAAAATAGGCCCAGATGGAGCAAAATGTGAGGGTTTGTGTAGTTGACCATAATTGGCTTGGAATTGAGGTATTTATTGTTGTGGATTCTATAATAATCTGGTAAAATGGTAGATATCATTTCTTTTGTACAAATACAATTGCTTTCTTTCCATCAAGCCTCGAGGCTTGAAGAAATTGCCAATATATGTATTATACACAAAAACATGGCTGAAAATGCACTCAATCATTTACAACAAGACCACGTACTACAATTAATAATGGCAGTTATTTATCTTCAGCAGTAAAATCTGGCTCTGTTGGCTTCTGAAGCAGAATGGGTGATATCCTGTCTGGCACCCTTGCTTTCTTTGCAGTATTGCGCCGCAAAGCACGGAGTGCATTAGCAGCAAATCTTGATGCATAAAAGGTAGCACCCAAACTTGGTGAACTGCCACCTTCATTTGCCAATGCATCTTGCAACCTGTTTTCTTCTTCACGAAGAGACTCTTCTACCTTCTTCCTGCAATAACTCCGCCATGCTGCTTGTATGAAGCAAGCTGCCCAAGTTCTCCATTGGCCTGAGTAAAACCTGAAAGTGTGGCGGAGCTGCTTACTGTGAAGTCGTCGGAACTGAGAGGCTACAAGCTTTAAATCATCAGCCACTAAAGCAAATGCTTCAACTTCTGAGAGTGCTTGGGCAGTTCTAGTTGAGATTGGTAGGTTAGTTGACGAATTAGGGTCAAGAGCCCAAGTAAGTAGCTCCTCTCCACAAAAATCACCAGCTTTTAGATGCTCAGAGTTAAAAAAACCTGTCCTCCCTCCATTAGTGGTTACAGACAGTAGTTTGCCCCTCATTACAAACAGCATCGCATCAACTGGATCACCTTCACGAACAATGAAGCTGTCCTTGGTGAATAGCACTGGCTTCAGATGGTCGCATAATGCATCTAAGAGTTGTTCATCCATTTTTTCAAACATTGGCACCTTAAAATATCCATGCATAATCAAAATCAAGAACTAATAAACAGATCATAAGAACAGCAATCTTTTGACTATACTACGCTTAGAAAATCTCACTTTTTATATATAAAAAGTTCATCTAAGATATGATGCCAACCCTTAGAGGGGAACAAATCACATCTGTATTTGCAAAATAAGGGTGAACCACAGTCAAAGAGTAGGAGTGACAAAACTTACTCTCATGAGCAAAGCTAAACAAAGATGACGCTTTATATCTCTCCTGAGGTCTTTCGGGAGGTTGTGAATCAGATTCTCTTCATCAACACCCCTAGTTTCCTGCCACCTGTATTGCTCATAGCGCCTAATCCGCTCTCTGAGGTTCTCAGGGAGCAACCGATGTGACATCCACTGTTCTGCATCTCGTCTTTTCACCCGCATCTCCTCTAATCTTAATGTTGAGGATTGCAGACATGTCTATCACATACAAGAATTTTAGTTGATTACTGAGAGTAAAATGGCACTGTTTCAAGAAGCCCTAAATCCCTGCACCCATAATTTAATAATGCAACTGATTCACACTTCATAGCCCATGTTTATTCCAAACAGACGTTTCTTCTGGGCATCATGGCCTACCATAAGGTTGACAAAATCGCAGCCCATGACGTTGTTTATACACATAAGACGTACCAAAAACCTTAGTAAGTCGACGATAATATTTTTTTTCAATTAGACTAATTTAAATAGGTTGTGACATGACAGAGAAAGGAGGTGCCACCAGAATGAGAACTTTGCCATATGAGTTTTATTTCTTGAGATAAAATCTTGGATAGCTATTATTATTTTGAGTTGTACTGTCAAATGCCGGCTTTAGAACTTCCAGAACAGTGATGAAAAACTAAGAACCAAAAACTACCTGCATATTGCCAATGAGAAAGGCAAATAGCACCAGGCCAGCGATGGAAATGAAAACTGCAAAGCAAATTTCCCAGATGAAGGTACTTGTTTGGAGGTTTTGACCAAGGGAACTGCAAAATAAAGGAGCAAGGTTTTGGTTAGAATAACCACAGACAGAAAACTCAATGAAAATGAACCTTTTAAGACACAACTCAATATTCTATTAACAGGACTTCCACATCTATCCTAGTCAGGAAAGTAAATTATCACCATTTATTTTTTTTTCAAAAAAGGGCTAAACATATCAGAAATGCCTACTGGATATGTCGACAAGGCTGAAAAGAGAGAAGCTATAATACTGTGAGAAAGCACGGGAGAAAATATATTATTGATGTATATACATATGTTACAATGAGCCCTATATATATACACACATAACATGTCCTACTCCTAACATATATTGGATTAGGGTTATTTATTTACTCCTATTTACATGACTATTCTAACACTCCCCCTCAAGCTGGTGCATATAAATCATATGTACCAAGCTTGTTACATATGTAGTTAATACGAGGACCAGTGAGGGACTTGGTGAAAATATCTGCAAGCTGATCATTCGACTTCACAAACTTTGTAGCAATATCTCCCGAGAGTATCTTTTCTCTAACAAAGTGACAGTCAATCTCAATGTGTTTAGTTCTCTCATGGAACACTGGATTTGACGCAATATGAAGAGCAGCTTGATTATCACACACAAGTCCCATCTGACTAATCTCACCAAATTTCAACTCCTTGAGCAACTGTTTGATCCAAATTAGCTCACATGTCGCCATAGCCATTGCTCGATATTCTGCTTCTGCACTAGACCGAGCAACCACATTCTGTTTCTTGCTCTTCCAGGACACCAAATTTCCTCCTACCAAGACACAATATCCAGACGTAGAACGTCTATCAGAAGGTGATCCTGCCCAATCAGCATCTGAGTATCCAACGATCTGCTCATGGCCTCGACCTTCAAACAATAAACCTTTGCCTGGAGCTGATTTTATATACCGAAGAATGCGAACAACTGCATCCCAATGACTATCACACGGAGAATCCATAAACTGACTCACAACACTCACAGAAAAGGAAATGTCAGGTCTTGTCACTGTAAGGTAATTTAATTTACCAACCAACCGTCTATATCTTGCAGGATCGCTAAGAGGCTCCCCCTGTCCTGGCATAAGTTTAGAATTCGGATCCATCGGAGTGTCAACCGGTCTACAACCTGTCATTCCTGTCTCTTCAAGAATATCTAAGGCATACTTTCGTTGTGAGATCACAACACCTGAGCTAGACTGAGCGACCTCAATACCCAGAAAATACTTTAGTTTGCCCAGATCCTTAGTCTGAAAGTGTTGCAAGAGATGTTGCTTCAATTTAGTAATACCATCCTGGTCATTGCCGGTAATAACAATGTCGTCAACATAGACCACCAGATAAATACAGAGACTCGAGGCAGAATGCCGATAGAATACAGAGTGATCAGCTTCACTCTGAATCATGCCAAATTCTCGAATAACTGTGCTGAACTTACCAAACCAGGCTCGAGGAGACTGCTTTAGACCATAAAGTGACCGACGCAAGCGACATACAAGGCCACGAGACTCCCCCTGAGCAACAAACCCAGGTGGTTGCTCCATATAAACTTCATCCTCAAGGTCACCGTGTAAAAAAGCATTCTTAATGTCCAGCTGATAGAGGGGCCAATGGCGAACAGCAGCCATGGATAGAAAAAGGCGGACTGATGCTATCTTAGCCACAGGAGAGAAGGTATCACTGTAATCGAGCCCAAATATCTGAGTATATCCTTTGGCAACAAGACGAGCCTTAAGACGATCAACCTTACCATCCGGACCAACCTTGACTGCATACACCCAACGACAACCAACAGTAGATTTACCTGAAGGAAGAGGGACGAGCTCCCAAGTACCACTCGTATGTAAAGCAGACATCTCGTCAATCATAGCCTGTCGCCATCCTGGATGAGACAATGCTTCACCTGTAGACTTAGGGATGGAAACAGAGGACAAAGAAGATAGAAAAGCATAATAGGGTGATGACAAACGATGATAACTCAAACCGACATAATGGGGATTAGGATTAAGGGTGGCCCGTATACCTTTCCGAAGTGCAATCGGTTGATTAAGAGGAGACAAGTCCGCAGTATTAGCAGGGTCAGGTGCAGGACGTGAATCAGCTGGACCTGATGCTGGGCGCGGACGACGATGATATGTCAAAAGTGGTGTTCCTGTGGCAGGGAGTCTAGGAGGAGCCACACTAGACTCCTCAACGGCTGGAATGGATAAGACTTCTATAGCGGAAGGTGAAGGAGGAGCTATAGGAGACTCGGGTAAGACTTCTGTGGCGGAAGGTGAAGGAGGAGCTATAGTAGACTCCTTAAAGGTCGGTATAGGTAAGACCTCAGATATATCAAGGGGGTCAGAAAGGTCAGAAGAGGTAAAGAAAGGTTTAGACTCAAAAAATGTGACGTCAGAGGACATAAAGTACCTACGAAGATCAAGTGAGTAACAACGATAGCCCTTCTGAACACGAGAATAACCAAGGAAGACACACTTGAGAGCACGAGGAGCTAACTTATCTTTCCCAGGGGCTAGGTTATGAACGAAACAAGTGCTCCCAAAAACACGAGGGGGAACAGAGTATACGGGTGATTGGGGACACAATACTGCATACGGTATCTGATTCTGGATGGGAGAGGAAGGCATCCGATTAACTAAATAACAAGCTGTGAGAACTGCATCGCCCCAAAAACGCAGCGGAACATGAGATTCAATGAGAAGTGTGCGAGCAGTCTCAATGATGTGCCTATTCTTTCTCTCTGCAACCCCATTTTGCTGAGGGGTATAAGGACAAGAGGTCTGATGAATAATTCCTTGAGAAGTCATAAACTGCTGAAATTGAGAGGATAAATATTCTAAGGCATTATCACTGCGAAAAGTGCGAATGGAAACACCAAATTGATTTTTAATTTCAGCACAAAAATTCTGGAATATAGAAAACAACTCAGAACGATCTTTCATTAAGAAAATCCAAGTACATCTTGAATGATCATCAATAAAACTAACAAAATAACGAAATCCCAAGGTTGAACTGACTCTACTAGGACCCCATATATCAGAGTGAACTAAAGAAAAAATAGACTCTACGTGACTCTCAATACTACGAGGATAGGAGGCTCGGGTATGTTTCCCGAGCTGACATGACTCACACTCTAATGTGGATAAACTAGACAAACCAGGCACCATCTTCTGAAGCTTGGATAAGCTTGGATGTCCTAAACGTTTGTGAATTAGGTCCGGAGGATCTGTAACTAGACATGCCTTGGAGGATTTTAGGGAGTTAAGGTAGTAAAGCCCTTCTGATTCAAGTCCTGTTCCAATCGTCTGCCCTGTACTGCGGTCCTGCATAATAAAAGAATCATCAATAAAATATATACCACAATGGAGGGCACGAGTCAAACGACTAACAGATGCAAGATTAAAAGGACAGCCAGGGACATAGAGAACGGAATCTAGAGTGACAGAGGGTAGGGGATTCGCTTGTCCAACTCCTTTTGCTTTGGTTTGAGACCCATTGGCTAAAGTAACAGTGGGAAGAGACTGTGAATACGCAATATTTGACAAAAGTGATTTATTACCAGAGATATGATCAGAAGCGGCTGAGTCCACAACCCATTGTCCAGGAGGACTAGACTGGGAAACACAAGCAAAAGAATTACCAGCAACAGAAGTATTAGTCTGAGCAACAGAAGCTACTTGTGGAGATGTCTGCTTACTTGCTCGATACTGAAGGAACTCATTATACTCCCCTTCAGATAAAGAAAATCCCTGGTTACCTGTAGTCTCAGTCTGAGCAACATAAGCATTTTTGGTTGGGCGGCCATGTAAAGAATAGCATACATCACGAGTGTGTCCAAGTTTATGACAATAGGAGCACTTGGGTCTAGATCTTCCAAAACGACCTCCTCCTCGTCTATTTTCCATAGTATGAGATGCCCGATTGTCCACTGATTGGGATACGAGGACAGATGAGTCAAGTGTCTGTGATGAGCTCACTGGGTGACTAGGTGCTGCAGCAAGGCGAAGTAATCGAGAGAATAATTCATCAACTGAGGGGACGGTTGGACTAGCCAAAATCTGGTCACGTACTGAATCAAGGTCATTAGGGAGTCCAGCGAGTGTAAGAACTAGAAACATCTTCTGTCGTTGCTCTTGTTGTTTTTCAATACTAGCAGAAACTGGCATCAACGTCTCAAATTCTTCCATGACTGCCTGAACTTGTCCCAAGTAAGTAGACATATCTAATTCCTGTTTCTTCAAGCTTGTCATTCGCGATATTACATCATAGAAACGAGATATGTCATTAGTGTATAGATTACGAGCCTTTTCCCAAACTAAATAACATGTCTGGAATGGACGGAACAAGGGCATCAACTTGGAATCAATAGATCGCCACAGGATACTACATAACTGAGCATCGACCTTCTCCCATTGTGTTTTGGCCTTTTCATCACCTTCGCTAGCCTTTTTTGTTAAATGATCTTGAACTCCTTGACCTTTACACCACAACTCGACAGATGAAGCCCAATCTAAGTAGTTTGAACCTCCCATTAAAGGTTCTGAGGTAATCATAACACCGGAACTGCCAGAACCCGGGTTTCTAGACCCGAAAGCATCGACTCCCAAAGACATGGTTGGATTATCACCAAATAACAAAAAGAATCAACTGAAAATTCTCTGAAACAGATGAAGAAAACACTGTGTTTGCCGGAAAAGTACTGTAGCTGCCGGAAAAATCAGTGTAGTCGCCGGAAAAACTCAAAGTGGTCGGAATTAAAAAATAAAAATATGGACAGGCTCGGAATTGCAGGGCGATCCAACTGTCCTGAAGAAGCGAAGCCGAAAAATGGCCGGAAGAGGCCTCACGCGCCGGCGCGTGGGACAGACGCGCCGGCGGCGGCAGAGTTCCGACAGGCGCGTGACGGCGCGTGGAGGGCTATTTTCCGGTGATTTTTTCTGGGGTTTGGTCGGATCTCTCTTGGGAACCTTGTGGTGGTGTTGGATTTTGCACAACACTGTTAATTAGTGACTTTGACGCAATAAGTCACTTAGGTCACCGGAAAATTGCACGGTGACTGAGTTCTTTCTTCCCGGAAGTCGCTGGAATGATGCACAGCGATATGTTTCTCACTAAAGCTCTGATACCATGTGAGAAAGCACGGGAGAAAATATATTATTGATGTATATACATATGTTACAATGAGCCCTATATATATACACACATAACATGTCCTACTCCTAACATATATTGGATTAGGGTTATTTATTTACTCCTATTTACATGACTATTCTAACAAATACAACCTGGCAAAGTAAAGAAATTAATCTTTTGGCAGTGCATCAAGTTTTCGGAGATTCTTTTAACCTTATCGACCTCAATCGAAGAGCCTTTGCTTAGTTTCTTTTCCAAAGCCAAATTTGGATTCGAGATACACTACTAGGTGTGGACATTATTTGGTTTTAACCCAAAGAAACAGATTGAACAGAAAAAATATGATATTTCCAGTTCAATATCTTTTGGGTTATTCTTCAGTTTAACATTAAAAGAGATTTCAATTTTCGGTTTGTTTTTTTGTTTTCTGGAAAACAAAAATCTGTTTAACTGAAGAACTGCCCAGCTGTGATAGGGTAGGTTTAGTCTGCTTTGAATATTAATGTCTACCCAGCTGCCAGTAAAAGACTGATACAGAACATTAAAATAAATATCTGATTGATAACTTTTTCATTGGAAAACAACAACAAAGATCTTCGAAAGAGAGCCAGAGATGAAAATGCTGTTTACTTAGTGTTTTTGTCTCTGCTGAGATTTGAACCATTGCGCTCTTATTTTTGTTTAACGTTGTAGATATTTCTATTCAATTATTTATTGATTTAGCCTACCTCCTTTTTGTTGGTCCGATTTCTTTCAATAGACCAATTTTCTAAGTGTGAAAATTAGATTCAAACAGGAAAACCAAAATGAATCGAGGTTATTTCTATTCTGTTTCAATTTACTTATAAACTAAGACCGAAAATAATCGAACCAAAAAAATGAAACCAAAACAAACAGTTACAAACCATCATTGTGCATGTCCTAGATGATATTGACATACAAGTTGAAACATCCCCCCACCCCTTGTTTACCAAATCCATCTCTCACTGTGTCTCCCCCCTCACCCCAAAAAAGAACCACCTGTCCTCACCTATGATTCCCCTCCTTCTTACCCTTGTTATTTTCCATCACCAGACTGAATTTTCTTGAATGGTATCTGTTGTAACCTAAATAAATAGATAAAGTATCCTCTCTCTGAGGCTTAAAATTTCAGACAAGGTGGTCACCAAATTCAACATAATATCAACGGACTTGGTTTCAAGTCTCACCGTCATCCATCAACATAAATAGTTTCACGTGCTTAGTCCAAAAAAAAAAAAAAGAATTAGGCAATATGTGACAGGACGTATTGCAAACCTAAATTAATAGGAGTAACTAACAATACCCTCCCTCTAACACTTTGAGCTATTAGATGAGATGGTCACAAAATTCAACATTATAAAACCAATAAAAACCAACCGAGTGCTCTAGCATCGCAAAGTCCAAAATACTCAAGCTACGCACACACTATTCTACAAAGAAGTTTCTTTCTATTGCTGCTTGAACTTTTAATAGATGGTTAGTAGTCACCAGGGGCGGATCTATTAAGGAGGAAGGGGGTGGCACACACCCGCAAACCTCAGCCGAAATGTTGTAAATATAAGTATACCTACAGACAAAGTTTCCAAATAGAATTAAGTGGCACCCAGCTCCGCAAAATGTTGGGTGCCGCTGGCAAAGTTTCTGGTTTGTCTCCCAAGCGACAGGAGTTTGATCCTAGCCTTAAGCACATTAATACTTTTTCCATTTCATGCATTTAGGACAAACTGTCTTTACTACCTATTGACTATTTACATTTAATTAATTCTTCTCTGCTTTTATCTTTTATTAATTCTTGGTAACTTTATCTTTCTTCTTCTATAAGTTATAAAAGTTTCTTCCTTTCAAAAACCTTCTCTTTCCCATCTTATAGAATCATTTTTCAAGAATAATTCTTCTTAATTTATGCTATCAAAAGACATAAAAGTCTATACACTATATTTCAACTTCACTCTATTTTCGTTTTGTATCTACTGTTATCATGTATCAATAGATAGTAGAAAATTGATTTTTTTTTTCTAGGAGAACAACTTCAATGTAATTATTTTTTCGTTTGATTGGTTTGTCCATATATAAACCCGATAAGACGAATAACTGACCCGAAATAAAAATAGATCAAACCGACCAAATAAATATCCTATTTGGACCATGTAAATACAACACGTGTACATTAAAATTAGTGTGGCATCCGGAACCTCCAAATCCTAGATCCGCCTGGTAATCACTACATAGTACATGCAAATGTGGTTAAACAGAAAAACACTTGGGTATAAAGATCTAACCAACTTGTTTTTCAATATGCATAAAAGAGGCACAGATTGCAGGCGTACCTTAAATTTTGTAAACCCCACCAGAAACAATAAAAGAACTTCTGTGGAAAATCCATTGGTCCCACAACACCTGATTGGAGAGCGCCAAGGAATATCCCAAAATCAAATAGCGTTGCATTTGGTGTCTCTATAGGGCAGGAACTGTTCAGCAATGTTTTAAATTTTGTATGATCATCATCACAATACAATGAGGCATGAAGACAGGGAGAAGAATTTCCACAAGCTTGTTTCCAGCAAGTAGTTTCGCGTTCTATAGAAAACAGATACCAAAAGGCTCCAAGTACCTAAAGAGCACAAAGCCACTCAATTCTCAGTCTAATGAGTACAAGATAGTATAGAATAGAGAATGATGTCACCGACCAAAAAAAATACAATAGAGAATGATATAACTATTTCATAACACTACTGATATCTGCTGGCATATCATAAGTTTATATGCCAGGAAAACCTAAGATGGCTGAAAATCCATAACTTTTATTTCTAAGGTTCCAATTAGTCAAAATAACAAAATTTTAAAGGACACCTTTTAGATAGAATCAACCATAGGTAACTTTGGGTAACACAAATTTGAACAACAGAGTAGATAGTATACTATCCATCACAATTGTAACTCAAGGTTATTGCAAGCTTACATGGCTGGCAAGCATATAAAGGAAGAGATTGAAAGCAGCTCCAGCCCATGCTGTTTCAGTGAGTATGCCAGATGTTCTTGTGACTTCCCTATATAAAGGATACACTCGAAGGACCCTTGGAATATATTGGAAAAAGACAACAGACTTCAGCAAATTCTTGGTATTCAAAGATCTTGAACCCCGCAACTTAGGAATTATAATTAAAATTACAACCTGAAAATACATAAAAGGATAAGAGTAAACAACTGAACATATTTTTATTTACATAGGAAGTAGGTAAAAGCAAACATGCAATATAATAGGGAGATCTAAAGATACATGGAGTGCAAAAATTCTCCACATCATGTAAATCTATGATCTCCATGAGATACGATACATTGCCTGCTTGAACCAGAATAATCTTTTCACAAAATGTACCAAACCATGAGTCTCTCTTCAATAGAAAGCCAAAGTAATGTTTTGAAGGGAAGTAACTTGCACCTGTGGTAGTGGTAGAACTGCAAGAATGTCGATCAAGAAGTAAGTGGATAAGTATCTCTTTGCTATCTCCCAAGCATCTTCAATTAAAACACCTCTTCCAAATACACGTGACGAAGGAGCAATGAAACCAGTTCGAAATTGAAGGGCAATATGAAGAAAGTAAAATATATCAGTAAAAGAACGCAAAACACTAGCTGTGACCTCCAACGTTCTGTTTAACCCCAGGCATTTGTTGTCGTTATCAATCACTGGAATATAAAGGAACAAAGGATCCAAGGAGATAGCAATTACACAGGATAATACAAATATTTTGTTCCACTTTTGAAGAAAAGGTCCTTGAGGATCAAGAATGTTCTTTTTGGATCCCAAGCTTTCTTCCACAAAACCACTTAAACTAGATTTTACAGCTTGTATTATGCCTTTGGCCCTCCATTTCCCAGATTCCAAGCCATTATGTAATTCGTTGGAAGCTATTACAACTTTACTTCTGTGGACTCCACCTTTAGCATGAAAATTTCCCTCAGAGCTTCTCTCTGATTTCCAATCCTGAAACCTGCAAGGCGACCAATTTAAGTATTAGAAATACAAGTTGGCATAAAACATGTCAGCAAATTGGTGCAGTTATATAACATCTATACATATACAAAACGAAAAAAAGAGAATAGTCCATGCTAAAATTTACTTCATTAAGGTTTTTCATAAATATCAAAGTTACCCATTTAAGTAACCAAACATAAATGTGCTTGGACTTCCCTCTTAATTTTCTGTTCTCATCCAATTTCAAATAGGTAAGGCTATGTAGGCTTTCTATTGTTTCCCTCCAGTCTAGAATTAGTCTATTTTCCACTTATAAATCTCTAAAATCTGTTCATTTGTGTTATTTACATTCAGAGAGAAACTACTAAAAGGTTTAACCTGGAAAAAGCATTTAGTGGATTGAGAGGAAAAAGGGGGATTGCACAAGTTCTCAGAAAACTGACCTCACAAACTCGTCTTGCCGGTGATTCATAACTTTAGCCAATGCATCAACCTGCTCAATGCAGAAGATTGACTTCCAGAATCATTCTAGTGGCAACAAGTTTCTTGATGAGAACTGTCTCGAGTAGCTCCACAAAGAGCTAAATACCATTCCCTGAAAACATTAGTATGCTTGTCTGTCAGATAACTAAAGGTACCCAAAAAAAAAAACAATTCCTTTTAAAACAGATTAGCAAACAAGTGTTTTGAACGAAGTTAGAAGATTCTTTAAGATGCATAAAGCTTTGTCACAAAAGTTTTTAAGATTAGGACATACACTAGTATTGTAAAGTCTAACTTATCCTTTTCATGAAAGAGGTAGATAAGCAGTTAAAGAGGTAACCAATAACACATGAAAATATAGAAAAATAACTGGAAGTTAAAAACGAATTTGAGGTCAAAGGCATTGAATGCTGTAGAAAAAACAACAAAAGTCAAATTGAAGAGATGAAGATTTTGCAACCAGCAAATTTCTACATAAGGGTAGTGGCGCAACAAAATGCAATACCTTGATCAAACATGAGGCAATTCCTCATAATGAAAGTTGTAACCCTCAATTCCAAATAAATTGGGATCTGACTAGATGAAATATTAATAAAATTGGCATCTGGCGATATTTAAGTTGGCTATCAGCTTACCAAACCTCCTCCTCCTTTGACTGGAGTTGACCAAATTCAGCAGAAATCGCTTAATTATCCGTGTGGAATGCTGATCTTAAGTTGAAAAGATAGCGAAGCATGGGAGTGAAGAAAGCAAACCAAGCAAAGTGCGATTAACTTTGTTCACGAAGAATCCACACTCTGTAACAGCAAGAAACAACTAATTTTTTAGAAAGCGAAGCGGATTTATGGTTCTGCTCTGATTTTGAATTGTAATTAAGATACATACTTGCAACTTGTCTGAGATTTCCTTTCTGGTTCATAGGAGATGGTTCATAGGAGAGAGAGAGAGAGAGAGATTAGTCAGGAGAGTCCACGAGAAGATCCACATAAAGCCTTTGTGGGTCCTACTCTTAGTTTTACCGGGACCCACTCGGTGGCTTTTCAAACCGGTATCAGCTGTCTCTGAAAATCACACAGGGCAACGTCCACACCGGCCTTTGCCTCGGATTTTTCCTCGTTTCTTCTTTCTTTCGGGTGTCATTTTCTTTAAACTCCAGATATGTACTATCAATACTCAAATGGAGTAATAATTACAAGTAACTCTGTATTAGGCATAAATTGGTGGAGTAATTTTTTAACTATGATAAATAATTGATTATAACTGATAAAATTAAACAGACAGTGTTAAAGTTATCTATATTATATAAAAATGAGACTAGTAAAGCATGTGGTTAAGCCAAGTGGCAAGCTAAAATGAAGTCACTTGACAATTTTAGGACAACAATAATAATTAGAAATGAAAACACAATTAATGGAAGTAGTTGAATGAAATAGATCTTATACATAATCTAAATAGATCTTAGATAAACCTAATCTATATATCTATATTTACATTTATATATTGATCCACTCATAGATTTTCTTCTATATTAATTAGAAATATGGAGGTAAAAATTATAAATATAGAAAAACATAAATTGAGATAACCTATGTCTACTTGTACTTTGGAGTAAGTTACAATACAAAAAAAAAAACTAAAATTAACTTAAGATATTAAATATTTAATGACTTTAAAAATTCAAGCAGCAAAATAAAATCTTACATAAAATATAGAAATTATTTATGAGGTAAGAAAAAATTAAATAATTAGTAAATATTATTTTGATAACAAGAGTAATAAAGTCTTATTAGTATTGACAAATCGGGCAAACGAATATTTCTACGTAATAAATATTTTTTATATAATTAAACATTTAAACTTAATAAGAATAAATCTTAACATGGTAAAAATATATATTAAATTCAGACAAGCTAATGAAAAGCCGCATGAAAATGTAATAAAATTAAGTATTGAACAATATAATAGCAAAACTAAGGAACAAATAGAGAAAAAAATCAAAAAATTTATCATACAAAAAAGAAGGTTAAAACTTATTTAAATTTGAGATGTGAAATTGTTGTTTAAGTATGATAAGAAATGACATGCATGTGAACAAGACCACATAACTAAAGTCTAATAGATAAAAATAATTAATACTATTAAATAATAAAAATAAATTAGAAATAATGGGACAATATTTATACTAAGAATTTCTTTAGAAAATAAAATAAAGCAAGTATACAATTCTTAAAAATATTATTGATAAATTTAAATAACTAAAAAAATTCAAACAATAGTTTAAAAATAAAATAAATATTTAATATAATATTAAATAGTTACAAATATATTTATATTTATATAAAAAATAGTATTTGACGGGAATATTAAATAAAGTGTAAAGTTAATAAAAAAAAAAGTACACGAAAACGTGATAATATTACATATTAGATAGCATTATAGCAAAAGTAAGAAAAACTAAGGAAAAAACTATTTGAACTTGAGATTAGAAAGTTCTTAAAGTTATGATGAGAACGCTCAAAATATGGAAATGATCACAAAAATTCAAGTTTTGCTAGATAAAGAAAAATAAAAATTTGATACCAAATTAAAAAAATTTAATATACTAAGTAAATATCTCATATAGAACTAATGAAAATTAAAAGCTAAATTTTTATCTTGAAACTAAAAGACAAAGAAATTTTAATTGCACGTAATACAAAAATAATTATAAAAAAATTTAATATATTTTAAACACAAAAAGAACTTTTGTATTACTTTTTAGACTAATTAAAAGCTGTTGTTTTTGAATAAAACGTGATATTATATGAGTATCAACCAAAAAAATTGTGTAAAAAGCTAATTAAAATTCCTTAGTATGAAAGAGAATATAAAGAGGAAAATAAAGATAGCGATCACTTATATTTTAAATTTATTTAAAATATATGATTTAAATTATTAAATAATACTCAAAAATATTATTGATAATTTTGAATAATGAAAGAGTTTCGAGCAAGAGAATAATGGTATAAGAATACATTAAATTTTAAGCATAAAAAATTATGTTTATTGATGATTATTAATAAGGTCATAAGCAAGACATTTATAAGCTAATAAAAGATCACATTACAGTATAATAATATTAAGTAATAAATAATGCAATAATTGTAGGCAAAGAACAAAAAGAGAAAAAATTTATGTCTAGAAATATAGAAGGATAAGACTTATTTGAACTTAAGATGAAAAACAAAGCGGTAGTAAGAATTTTGCTAAAATAATAGTATGATTTATTGTGCTCAAACAAGATAAATCACAACGTTATATGTTTAGTATTCTTTAATTTCATGTCATGCTTCTTAATTAATATCTAATAATTATTTATGATTTCTATATAGTAGGTTTACTTTTAAGGTTATTTGCACATAGTTCAAATAATTCAAATCATGATTTGACATTGTTTATGTCCGCGCATCGCACGGGTACTAATATTAGTTTATATTATAAGGTTTATAAGTTAAATCACTTTCCGAGTTCCAAAATGGAATTAAATCAGTTGGCCACGCTGTAAAAGGAGTCACTATGAGAAATTCAAATAAATGCATTGAAGTTTATAAAAGATTAGAGATGCAAAGTGCGTCGTTCGTCTTTTGAAAATAGCGTCTTTAATTATCTGCACAAAGTAGGGTTAAGCCGCCTACGTATAGAGACGGATTCAGGATTAATTTAAACCCTATGGATTCAACTTTTATGACTTTTAGTATTGAACTCATTTTATTTTTAAAGGTATGGGTTCATACCTATTATTTTTATAATTTTAATAAATTTTTATATATAAATTTTAATTCGCGTCGAAAGTTATGAGCTACATCCGCCTCTATCTACGTACGCTTTATCTTTTCTAAACTCCACATGTAGAAATATATTGTTGCTGTAGAAATACAAAGCGCAAATATATATATTTTCCGTACAGATCAAATAATGCATTGAAGTATATATAAGAGATGTAAACAATATATTGATGTTTACAGTGAAATAAATAAAATAGACATAAAGAATCGTAAAAATTATAAAAGAATTTGTACAAATAATAAGCGAATCGTTAGAGATGCAAAATGCAAAAACCAAAAAATGAAATAAAAACACTAGGGAGAAAATCTCCACCAGATTTAGCTCTGTTATGAATTATGATTGTGGCCTCTATGATTTTCGTAATGTCAACGGAGCGTTTGAGCTGGTTACAACAGAAATTGGTTTATACCAATAGTTCCTAAGATTTAAAAATATCTTAAATATATCCCCTAATTTTTGGGTCAATTGGTTTAGTAACTTTTTTTAAATTTATTTTGAGGAGACGGAAAATAAACCCTATTTACTTCATGTTTCAGCTATTTATTAAAATTGACCCTATCATTGCACTTTGGGATTCAAATTATCCCTCAACTGTTAAATCCATTTTCATAACTTAAAAAACAAACGTGACATCCCCCTGGGTTGAACAAAAAATAACCCGCCTGCCCCGCTCTTTAAGTAATCCAACTGATCCAACCTAATAATTTGTCCCACCTAGGAGTGGCAAACGGGCGGGGCGGGGCGGGTATCGTTCCGATCGAAAACGAGTAATAAAAAAACGGATAAATTATCCAACCCGACCCATATTTAATACGGATAAAAAACGGGTTAACCGGCGGATAATATGGGTAACCATATTATCCATGACTTCTTGAATATAATCACTTTTGGAAATATTCCTAGTCTCCCAAACTTGAGGAACCCCCAATTTGAGACTTTACAAATGTAAAAGTTAAACTCATTGGTTACCCATTGGTTATCCATTTTCTAAATGGTTCTTATCCATATTTGACCCGTTTTTAAAATGTTCAGTATCCAACCCATTTTTAGTGGATAATATGGATGGTTAACTGTTTTGTTTTAACCATTTTGCCACCACTAGTCCCACCCCAACCACAAGAAAGGTGACTATGGCAAAAATTTAGTGACCACCAGTAAAGAACGACATGACTGGAGAAAATATTCTGGTTATTTGTTTTACTGCTCCATAGAGTGGGGCGGATCCACTTGAAGAAATGTGGGGCACGTGCACCCATCCTTCTTACAACTAAAATTGGGTTTCCCTTATAATTTTGTACAGATTTTGCCTGATAGTGCAATAGGCACCCATGCTCAAAATTCGCAATTGGTGCCTCAGTAGATTGGATTTGAGACCCTATGGCCATTTTGATATTTAGTTCAAATTTTCTTCTATTTTGTCCTTTAGTATTTTTTCTATTTTTCTCTTTTACCATTTCCTTTCATTTTTTTTATTTCTTTTTCTCTCCTCACGATTAATCTCCAAGGCTTCATGGTAAATAAAAAATTAAAAATCCAAAGTCTAAGTTATACGAGTTTAACATATTCTTTTCAATCAAACCATGAATGCTTTTGTCTAAATTTTTAGTACAAAATATAGTTTTATTTTTGGTAAGCAATTTGCATATAAAAAATTAGTCAAATGCCATAAAGCTATTTGAATTGTGACGATAAAAACATAAATATATATTAACAAGAGTATAGTTTATCTCTTTGCATAATGTGCACAATTGATAACATGTCATATAATATTGAGAAAATCTCACTTTATACCCATTAATTTCAAACTATTTAGTAAAAATTGCACGGGGCGCCCTATTTCGGCGCCCCTTTTTAACCTGTAGCCGCTTTGTCTTTCTGTTTGCACCCGTACCCACTTTTTAAAAAACTTCAGCTTATCATCAGCGATCAGAGATTCAAATGTTAAAAAGAAAAGTTTTCGAAAACGAAATAACATAACAATAAAGCATTTATTTTGCAATAAAAACAGAACGCAAAATCGGATGCATTAGATGATCACAATACAGTTAATTAGATGTAACTGTATCTTCTTGGTGTCCTGAGCTGAAGTTAATTAGACAAACATTTCAGCTCTATAGCTGAAGTTTTTCAGTTACAACACAAAAACTTCAGCTCTAGAGCTGAAGTTTTTCAGTTACAACACAAAAACTTCAGCTCTAGAGCTGAAGTTTTCCAGTACAAAAGAAAAACTTCAGCTCTAGAAGTTTCCCGGTTACTAAACAAAAACTTATAAAATAAAACTTCAGCTCTAGAGCTGAAGTTTTTATTTTATAACTGGCAAACTTCAGCCCGGTTACTAAACAAAAACTTATAAAATAAAACTTCAGCTCTAGAGCTGAAGTTCGCGAGTTAGAAAACAAAAACTTCAGCTCTAGAGCTGAACTTCAGGCCTGGCTACTAAAAAGCTGAAGTTTTGTGTGATTGCCTTTGCTACTTCAGCCCCGTGTGCTGAAGTTATGCGAAAAAGCGGGTACGCTTGCAATTTTTTTTGCAAAGCGGGCACAGGTTAAAATGTGGCACAAAAAGCGGGTATAGATTCAAATGCCCCAACTATTTACCCTTTAATACCCAGGTCCAAACTATTTACTACTCCTACCCATGAAGCCCAAACTATTTACCCGGTATTCTTGACAACAGGTATCGTATTCTTGACAACACGACCTCTTTGTTATTATTGTTCTTGATTTCTTTTTTCTAGGAAAAAGAATTCAATCATGGCTGTATATTTCAAGTATAAAGTGCTAAAGATTATGATTCAATTCCAACTCTTGATCAATTTATTTCTGTTGGCAATTTGAAATTAAAAATATTTGAATCCAAGTGTTTTGGTAGGGGTAAAGATTTTGACCTTCTTATTACCAACGCTCAAACTAACGAAGATAATGTGGATCAATTCTGCTCCACTTTTTCTTGATTGTTCTTTCCCTAGCTCTTGCTCTTGCCTTGGCCCTTGAATTTAAAATTTTTATTTTGAAGATTTCTTGTTTGATTCAAAGTGGGTGTTGTTAAATATTGCTTATAGTACCTTCTGGAAGTTCATACTGAAATTTGATAGCATTTGGAGCTGATTTGAGGTGATTGAGATCGAATTTTTCAGTTGAAAATCGAATAAGAACACAGCTACAGTATACCGCTACGGTATACAATATGCTGTAGGAGTATATAGCTATACTGCAACAGTATACTATTATAGTTTACAATATACTGCAACGGTATATTGTAATAATCGAAGAAGAACACAGTTACCTAACAATATACCACTACAGTATACAATATACTATATGAGTATATATAGTTATACTGCAACAGTATACTATTATAGTATACAATATATTGTTATAGTATCCTATAATAATATGCAATATACTGTAACAGTATGCTGTAATAGTATACAAAATACTATAATAGTATAGTTATTACACGTAAATTGACTTGACTTTTCCCTTTTAATTTGCTTTAAGCTTTTACCCAGCGTGAGGGGCAAATTGAAAATGCAAAATAAAATAAAATATTATAGTATGATATATAATGTAATGGTATACTCTTACAATTAGATCCTTTAGAATTTTTGAAATTTTTACTGACAACTGATATTATTTCAGTATAATAATTGAATTAAATTTTTTTTAGCTCTTTGCATACAATTGTATCCATGTTGGTATAGCTATATACTATACTGGTATCATATGTTAGTTAATATTTTTTGGTTGTATTAGTTACATTTAATTGGTACACAATTTAATTTTTCTTTAGTAATAGTATAAAAAAAAAGAATAATAAAAAATAGTGAAAACAGTGAATGAAATTAGATTATGAAGAGAAAAAGAATATAAAAAAAAAGTTAAACGAAATTAGAAAAGGAAAAAAGAAAAAAATAAGAAGAAACCGAGAAAAAAGAAAAGGAGAAAAGAAAAGAAGCATAGAAATAAAAAAAAGAAATTGGAGNAGAAATAAAAAAGAATTGGAGAATAAAGAAAAAATTCCCCACAAAAACTACTATGGGTAGGAAATGTAATTAGTTTATGGGTAGAAAAACAAATGGGTAGACAAGGGTAAATAGTCTTGTTTTTGTGGGTAACTGTGTCAAAGTATACTCCCTCCGGTCCCTAATAAGTGACTTTTTGGCCTCTTTATTAGTCCAAAATAAGTGTCGTTTTACATAATCAAGAAGAAATTAGTTTTATTTTTTTTCAAAATTTGCCCTTATTTACCTATCCCAATGTGTCAAGTTAATAATATGTACATTTTAATAAAGGGTAATTTAGTCAAAATACCTTTTTTCTCTAGGAGTTAGCATTTTCTTAAAGAGTGTGCCAAATAGAAAAAAGTCACTTATATGGATCGGAGGGAGTAAAAATTTCACATTCATTTGATGTTATGACAAACATCAATTTTATGCTAAAGTCAATGGTGCACCCATAATCTTAAAATCCTAGATCCGCCCATAGCCCCTCTCTCTCTTGTTACAACTTATCAGATCCAACGACGGTGAAAATCTCTTGCTGGAAAACATCCAACCAGTAACCTCTTAATCTTCATACTCTAAAATCAACTTATAAAATGAAAACCACGCGAGAATCCTAATAGATCTGAAGAAACCAATAAAAAGTTTGATTAGGAAATTATACTTTCCAACAACTGAGGTCTACGAGGAGCAACACACAAGCATTGTGGATATATGTCATTAGTTCACCTTCTTCTTCTTGTTTCAAGCAGCATCGACAAGTAGTAGCTGCAAATTTCTCTTAAAAATGGCTTGATTCCAAACCCTCGAGGTTGGCCTGGTGGCAATAGACTTGAGCCTTGGGGTTTGCTCCCTTTCAAGGTCTCAAGTTCGAAACCCACTGGGTGCAAACAATTTCTGAGGGCCATCGGACTGGGTAAAACCTGAATTAACCATGATGCACTTGCGGGAAACTCCTTGCCGAGGGCCTGTGCACCCCCGGAATTAGTCGGGGCTCTTAGAGACTCGGACACCCGGTGCAGATAAAAAAAAATAAAAAAATGGCTTGATTCCAAATTTGGCGGAAATTTCATCGATAACTACTTTACTTGAACTCCAACAGTAGACCTTTTATTATCTCACATATTCTCAAGCTTACTTAAATTTACTCAGGTGAGAGGGGCTAGGGTGGGGCGAGTTATTAGGTTGGGTCGGTTGGATAAAATAAAGAGTGGGATGGGTTATTTTTTGTTCAACCAGGGGGTGCAATGTGTGTTTTCTAAGATATAGAAAGCAATCACAAGTATTTTCAATCAATCAATCAATCAATCAAGCCGCAGTATAAATATCTCAAAGCACACTGAAACCAAATGCTACGACCGTAATATAATTGATATATGGCACCCAATGAAAAGACAATTAAAAACGATTTGCACTACAGGTCGATGAAGTCTCTTCATAACAGTGGATGCCTACTAAGTGGTTTAGAAACCTTCCAATGACACCCAAAAGAAAAAGGGACTAAGATATAGAGAGGGAGACAGAAAACGAAGAACAAAGAAATGCAGTCTGGACCAAAATAATTAACATTTTGGCTTAGATCTCCTGCAACAAAATGTAATCCTGGTCTAGATAAGTTTGCGGTTCTCACTAGTGCTATTGTGGATGATATGGAGGCATTCCAGCAGAATGTGGTAGGCCGTTCTGTCCATGCATTGGAGGCATCCCATGACCCATCTGAGGCGGCCCACTTGCAGGCATAGAGTAAGGGTGATTATGCATCTGCATCGGTATTTGTTGAGGTGCAGCCCCAACAGGTGAGTTCCAGCCAGCTGAATGCTGAGGTGCAGCATGACCTTGTGGAGCTGGGGCATATTGTGTAGGCCCATTGTATGGATGAACACCTGTACCTCCTACTGGATGTGGTTGCTGCCCCAAAACCGAGGGTTGAGAGTTCAGCATAGGGACATTCGGGATTGTATAATCTCTGCTCCGATCATTATTTACCTGATATCAGACCAGGAAAACACGTGATTTTGTAGACAGCTTGTTCCAAATAGGCAAAAAACACAAAGAGATGGCTGACGCTAAAACTGTAGTAGCTGTTATAAATTACTCCTAGTATCTTTAGCAAATAAAGCGCTTTATGACCCTTTTTACCTTAATACTGAGATCAATGTGGCGAGAGTAGGAGATATGAAGCTTACAAAATCCTCCTTCATATATGGAATGTCCTTCCAGAGCTTCCTTTGCAACAACTGCTGTCTGCACATCTGCAAACACATTGCGTTTATTCTATCATTCAGCATACGAGCACTCTTAGTACTGAGGTAACCAGATTAGTTCCAGTTATACAAAACCAGTACAAGGTGACCAATTTCAAGAGGGTAACAATCCACGGTTTGGGTCAGATACAAGTACAGTAACCACTAAGTTTCTTCAATCAATATATCTAGACACTAATAAAAACAAAAGACTATAACTTCATTGCCGAATTCCCTATGCAAATACAGCTGAGAACCATCCTTGGCCTCTTTGCTAGAAATATTTTGAATCATCAAAACAAGCAACTACTGACTTTTTAGTGGAAAAACACACTTTGAAGAAAATGGAAATTTTCATCTGACCTGGATATTGTATTAGAGCCTGAACCCCACCATTCTTATCAAACATTGCAATCTTTAGCACAGGGCCAAAAGCTGAAAAAACCTGAATTCCACACATGAAGGGAAACAGATAAAGCAATAAGTAACTCAGGATTAAGGCCGAAAGAGAATGTACAGAAACTATCTTGCAACTGAAGTAGGGTACCATGTGTAGGACATCCAAGGTTACAGCATACTGCATGTTCTCAATGGAAGCTAGAAGAACATTACTCTCAGGCTCCAGCTTCTTCCCATCTAAACCCACACTAATCTGAAACGTGAATGGGAGAAATTTCAAAGAAAGGAAAGAAACCAGCATTTCATCAACCAGCTGCAAATGCACCCTAAGCACAGAAACATACGTGTACCAACCATACAAAGATAAGCACACAAACTGCTATACTCTACCAGTTAAATCATAACCTCCAGGAAAGATGCATTATCTTAAAGCAGCCCACAAATTTGCAAAATACGACATGAAAGCGTATTCTTTTCTGAAACGCTTGTACCTTTTGTGTAGAGGGAGTATATCTTGCCATACATACGTGGGCAAATTTGATAGATGAAGATGATTAAGCCGCACACTTACTTCGTACATATTTTTTAATACTGGTTCCGTGTTAGTTAATGAAGCTTTTGACTTATCAAAAAGGAAAATCCAGAATACACAAACAAGAAAGTAGGAAGACACAAATTAGAATCCTAACACATCCTCCCTTGCAACTAATGACCACACTAAGAGTTGTGACAAATTGATTACCTGACCACTTGCATCAATGGCTGAGGGTGCAACAGGAAGGAGAGGATTTGTGTAGTCCCTAAATCAAATCCATATGAAATGATTATTAAAGAGAGGAGAAAAGTAATCATTAGACTCCCAAAGAATAGGAAATAAAATGAGTATTAGTGATGAAGGCTAATAAAATGCAATATGTACACCTATTTTTCCCAAAATAGAACAAGCCATTTATCAGGAATGTTTGTTTAGCAAAAAAAGGGTGTGTGTGAAAGAGAGAGAGAGAGAGTGGGAGAGAGAGAGAGAGAGGGTGAGAGAGAGTGAGAGTGAGTGAGAGAGATCAGTTCTACCTGCTACGATGACTCTGAAACTTCACACTAAGATCAGTATGTGCAGAATATGTTATTTTGAGGGAGCAAGGTCCCAGTTCTGGAATCAAATACCTAAGGCAGAAGAGAACAACAATAGAGGTCAATAGCCACTCTCAAAAACACACACAAAAAATAGGACTAGCATGTAGTGATACTGAACAGCAGATGATGGGTATAAAGACAGAGCAGTGTTTTTTTAAAAAAATAATATCATAGTAGTCTTTGAATATGCACATCGAAACAGCTAGCTGACAGCAAGTCTAAGCAGAAGTCTCTTCTGGCCAGCACCTTTTAACCAGGATCAGCTAATATTTCTTAAGCTAGAAGATGCAAGCTCACGGGTACTAGTTATGAATAGGTTCTACAGCGACATTTAAAACTACATTTTTTAGCAGTACAACGGCCATAAAAAAGGGCAAACCGGTGCACAAAGCATCCCACATTCATGGAGGGCCCGGGGAAGGGCCGCACCCCAAGGGTGTGATGTAGACAGCCTACCCTAATGCAAACAGTAGTGGCTGCTTCTACAGCTCAAACCTGTGACCTATAGGTCACACAAAAACAACTTTAACGTTGCTCCAAAGCTCCCCTTCAACACAGGCCATATCACTGAAATTACAATGAACCTGAGGAGCGTTATGCGAACATAAAATGAGATATGGAATGGTCAAGGAACATGCGTGTACCCCTTCGGTAGATTCTTAAAAAAGCTCTTCAAAGATGTCGAGCCCCAATGTATGTGCACCACATCTACAGTAAATGATCCATAACAGTGCGCTACATTCCAATCTGAAATATAAATCCACAATCACCTGGGAATGCTTCTTCCATCAAGGGCATCCTTTGCAGAAGTGGCAGTTTCTGCATCAGAAAATTGCACTAGAGCCTGAAAAGGGTTCCAAGTAAGAGTGGTGGACTTGTCAGCTGAATCAGTGGTCTAGACTAGAGACATAAATAAGACCAATCAAAGTTGATAGAATCCAACTTCAGTAACATACTGACCTGGAATCCAGCAGTTTTCTCAAATGTAGTAATCTTATGGACAAATCCAAAAGCTGAGAACACCTGAAAAATAGGATTTTAAGTACAAAAAATCAATTGAAGGTAAAAACAAAATAAAAATTTGGGAACTTCTTAGATGTTATTTTGCAATTTCAATCATTGTTCTTGAATAAAGAAGTACAAGGTAACAGAAAAACCACCTAGTTTCAAATGATTACCAATTATATCTTCTCTCTTAAAGATATCAGTGAAGAATCTCCCTTTCAGAGATGAAACCTATATGTTGACCTAGAGAAAATCTCAAAAGCAAAAAGTACTTTTTGAAAAAGGTTGAAAAGAATACCACTCCTCTCATCTACTGCATCTGATGCAACCAAAACTATCAGACCACAGGAGACTGCATGATCAAATTAACATAATAACTTCAGCCATTCAGATATTCAGAACATTCATCAATCTTTCACTATAGCAATGGAGCTGATTTAGTGCCTCTGTTCAATAAAGCCTACGGCTTGACTTAGTGAAAATAAATGCAGCGTAGTCAACTGACGATCATCATTGCTGGGGTCTTCAGCAGTGATAAGTGACCTTAACTTCATCTATCCCATTCCATGAAGACGTCTTTTTTAAAAAAAAAGATCTTCTCTATGAACATTCCAATAATACCAAACAAGAAGCGAGGAGATGGAGACATATTTAAAGTATTTAATAATCTATTTACATTAAAAGATAGATTTAGGAAAAGATCAACACAAACAAGTAACGGAGAAAGAGGGTTTAGGCAACTAAATGACCAAGGACAGAGCATAGAGATTATCTCTTAGATTTAAGTGTAGCTCAACACTAAAATTTGAGTTATTTTAAATTAAAAGAGACGAACACACTATAACAGAACACTGAAATGCTGCATCGACTAACAAATGCCAGACGCACAAGTAACAATTTTGCCTCAGGTGACAAGATGTAGCAGCAAACATCATGCACATGCCAAAGAGAGTGTGCCAATTTTCAAAAGAAAAAGAAAAGAGAAACATCTGACACTCCAAGGGAAGTTGAGATAATAAAATTAAGAGAAGGGGTGAGAAAGAGCCAGTGCTAAGCAAAGGAGAAAGGAAACAAACACACATGCGCTCTTTCTCCCGATGCAATAAGCTGCCATTGCAGATATATCCTTGACATTGGCCTGCTGATCCATTCATATTCATGTCAAAGAGCACTCAACAAAGCAAGACAAACTATAACCTAATACTAAAACTACGTAGAAAACCTTTCTATGAAGAAGGTTTGCCATCCACCAAACAAATATGTGGGGAAGTAATATAATCACTTACCAAGTGTAGAACATCAATACTGACAAGGCGTGCGTCATCTCCCTCAATTGTTACCAACAATACATTTCCAGCTACATCGGCAGTAGTTTTGTTGTTCACTATCTCTTGTCTGTTGGAATACTGTAGGTAGACGGTTTTCCCTCGTACCTGAGCTGGTTCTGAGGAAGACGCATAGTACGATATCATTGCAATAGCTTGATTCAGTTCTGCCTACAAACAGTAATAGGTAGAAAACAAGACATGAAGTTAAGTATAGTTTCACTAGAAAGAAACAGAGATTTGAAGAAAAAAGAAGTTCAACTTACAAACTCTATAAATGCTTGATTTCTATTTGCTCCAACATTACACTTGGTGTTGACAACATTACCAAATGGCTTCCCCAATTCGATAAGTTCCTCCTCTGTGCACTCCCATGGTAAGTTTCTTAAATGTAGAACCTTAGAGGGAGGCTGTGTGTATCGGAACTGAGGCTGGCTAGATACAGATGACATTCCGGACCACAAACCCAAACTTCAACAAAAGCAACACAGATTAAAGCCCAACATGTAACACTCCTAAAAAACTAAAGAACATATTAGGCACATATACAAGATATTTACAAAATGCAATTTCATGTTCTAAATGTTCCTACCTCATCACTCAAGAACCAAATCTAGCTAAATGATACGAGTACATCAATCTAAACATCAAGCATGTTTATGAACGCACTCTGATCTACAGCAAATGAACCAAAAATTTAGAATAAGTTCAACTACTGTCATATACTATCTTGTCCTTTTTCAGTTTTCATCTCCGAATCTCTTTTCTTGAATGCTATTATACAATGCTTTTCCCAGTAGGTACGACGCAACCATAAATCACTCACCCCTTGTGTATTTTCTAACTATACACAGAGGGAAAACAACTAAGAAAGAATATAAGAATGGAACATACACTTGTTATCCTCTTTCATTGTGTAACATAACCATACTAGACAGTTCTTCCCCCATCCCAAACCCAAAAAAAGAACGGATTAAAAACCTATAAAGTAACACACCTCAATGAAAGAAAAAGAAAAGAAAGAATTACGATAGAATACCGGGGTGGGGGGTGGGGGGGGGTGGTTCTAGTAATAATACGTAGCTTGTGATGCATGGATTAGGCACATTACACGGGTTAGAACCCGTGCCACTAACAAAGGCTTGGGATTTAAGTGGAGAGGATAGAGAAGTGGACCCATTGTCCTGTGAGTTTCAGACCGTGCACCACTAGCTCTCTGGAATTGCTCGGTTATAAAAAAATTAGGATTTAATAGCAAAACTACCAAAGAGGAAAAGAAATACAAGCAATACAGCATTTCACAATAAGAAATTAACGTCATCAGCAAAAAGACACCAACTTTATCATCAACCGTCCACAAATCCGACAAAATTGCAGCGGTAAAAACTCAAAAGCGTACAATCCCTCAAGTCAACAACAGATAGAACAAAAATAAAAAGGGCACTGGAATTTTTCGTTTCGGGGCCAAAAACGGTTATAAATAATCGAAAGCACAGTCGGTTATAAAGAACAATTCAAGATTGAACAATAACAGCTAAAAATAAAAGCAAACGAACAAAAACAGAGACTTTTCTCAATGAGGCGTACCTAGCAAGGCGGTGACGAGAACAGGACAGGATTTTCTTCTGCTATCAACGGAGACGAAAGGACAGCTTTGGCACGGAAAGAGCAATGGATCTTGATAGCTGACTGTTGAAGGGGCAGAGACCTGAAGGCATCAAATACAGGATGAGGTACAAAGCCAAGGGCGAGGTCCGAAAAACACAAAAATGAATGTAGGGTGTAAAAGGAATAAAACTGAAAAAGAGTTATTAAAAGGAAATGAAAAAGTGGAGAAACATATCATAAAATGTGCTATTTGTTATAAAATATTGAATTATGGTGGATGTTAATAACCGCCAAAGGATTAATGTTCACTACTCTTATGGAATTATGATTGTAACTCCATAATCTCCCAAATGATCTTCCTCCATGATGTCAAATGCTTATAGCATGTTTGGCCAAGCTTCTAAAATCAATTTATTTTAAGAAATGCTTTTATCAAAAGTACTTTTCAAAAAAGTGCTTTTGGTGATAAACAGTTTGTGTTTGGCTAATTAATTTGAAAAGCACTTTTGAACAGTAATTAGTGTTTGCCCATGCTTTTAAAAACTACTTCTAAGTGCTTCTCAGAAAAGTGCTTTTGGAGAGAAGCTACTTTTTTCTGCTTTTCAAAAAACTGTCTTTTGCTTCTCCTACAAAGCTTACTTTTTCCTTACTAAAGTCGTTGGACCTAAACTACCTACTTAAATTTTTTTAAAATAGCTATTTTCGGAACCAAAAAAGCTACTTTCGACCAAAAAGAAAACGTCTGGNATGAGAAGTGATGTTATATATGCTTGAAAAATACACTTGAATACATGGAAGAAATAAGAATCTCTCATCTTTTTCTCTTAGCTTGTTTTTCCTTGTTTTATACTATTGCTTTGAGCTATACTGTAGATAATTATATTATGGATTTTCCATCTACAAATAAATAATTAAATAAGTTTAAATTGAGGTATTAATATATTTATCAAAAATTTGGATTCAAGAAGGTGTTGTCTTATGCTGAGTTAATTTTCCATCTTTGTTGTTGTTATCGAGGCTTTATAAACGTCGTGTGGAGCCTTGGGGTATTTGCTGTAAAATTAATTGATTTTGTTGTAGCTTTGGAATCCGTTGTGGCCTATGCGCAATTGTGATATGAATTATTGTATTGGGTTGTTATGATAATATCCGTGTAAATTGTTGTGAGATTTGAGTTATTATTATAAGGGCATAAGGGTGGCATTTCACTGTTGATATTATGTGGGTATAAGGGTGGCATTTTACTATGGTTATGTGTGTTGGGATATTGTCTGAGCGGAGTGATAAGGGTGGCTATTAAACAAAACGATAAGGGAGGCTAATGTACGAGCGATAAGGGTGGCTATAAGAGAGATAAGGGTGGCTATATGAGCGATAAGGGTGGCTATAGATATTGTCAGGACGGAGGGATGAGGGTGGCTATTATAAGAGTGATAAAGGTGGCTATAGGAGAGATAAGGGTGGCTATTGTCAGGGATGATATGTGATGAGGTGGGAGTAATATGTTGGTGATTTTTATGTGATGTTGTGATTTCTTTTATATATTGTGCAAATTTATCTTATAAATTAAGTAAATTTGAAAATAGTTAGATAAATGGTGAAATTATGAGTCTATGGCTATTGCCGGGTGGATTATGATATGGGCACAAGGTGCCAAGGAAATATGATGATTTTATTATTGGCACGTGAATTGTCCGTGCAGTTATGATATAAAATATGGGCACGAGGTGCCGTGGATATATAATGCATTTGCACGTGAATTGTCCGTGCAGTTGTGATATGAAATGTGGGCACGAGGTGCCGTGAGTAAATGATGATGATATTGGCACGTGAGTTGTCCGTGTGGTTGTAATAGAAATATGGATACGAGGTGCCGTAGAAATATGAAAGCGGGTTGAGACCCGTATTATTTATGATTATGAAATGAGGCGTCACAAGGTGACTTTTACTTGAAAGAATTATATACAAGATTATTTTTTTGAAAGAATTATATTCGAAAGATGTTTATTTGAAAGATATTTATTTGAAGGAAGTATATTTGAAATATATTTATTGGAAAGGATTGTGATCTAAAGATTATTATTTGAAAAACTTATAGGTGAAAGATTTATATTTGAAGGACTTGATTAATTGGTTGCACTTGTATTTCATTATTTATTTAGCAATATTTATTTTGTCGCCTTGTTATTTATATCACTGGTTGATTATTGTTGTTATCACTACTATTAGTTGTCCCATCATTTTTATATGCCATCTTGCACAGGTTATTAGACTAGTGAGTGTCTTGACTGTACCTCGTCGCTACTCCACCGAGGTTAGTCTTGATACTTACTGGATACCGACTGTGGTGTACTCATACTACACTTCTACATATTTTTGTGCAGAGCCAGGTATTGTAGATATCGGACTCGGACATAGTTAGAGTGTGATCGCAAGGATTTAAGATAGAGTTGCTTGATCGTCGCAGTCCCTTGGAGTCTTTCCATTTTATTGTACTGTCAACTTTTATTCGAACAGTATTGTATATTCGATCCTTGATATCCTTGTATGTATTCAGTTAGAGTTCGTGACTCAACATTACCGGTCTTGGGAGGTTGTTGAATATTTCCGCTGTTGGTTTCAATTATCTATTTCAAAATAAAAATGGCTTTAATTATTATTATAATCGACTTACTTAGTCTTAGAGACTAAGTGCTATCACGATGCCTGTGGTGGGATTTTGGATCGTGACAAGTTGGTATCAGAGCTCTATGTTCATAGGTACTACGAGTCGCGAACGAGTCTAGTAGAGTCTTGCGGATCGATACAGAGACATCTGTACTTATCTTCGAGAGGCTAAAGAACTGTTAGGAAATTTCCACTCCTTTCATTCTTGTTGTGCGCATTTGTTGATTGTGGAATTTGAGCCTTTGTATCTCTATTCTCTCACATATGGCGAGGACACGTGCTACCGGGTCAGCTGAGCAGACACCCGCGCATAGTGCTAGGAACATAAGAGGCCTGGGCCGAGGTAGAGGCGAGAAAGGGCACATGGCACAACTAGAACACCGGTTAGAGGAGCAGTTGAGGAGCCGCCAGTAGCTCTAGTTGGGGGACAGGCACCCGAGATACATGTTGTTACCCCCGGACTTCAGGAGACTTTAGCACAACTCCTGAACATAAATGGTACATTAACTCAGGCGGGATTGATCTCAGTTGCACCAAATATTTCACTGATTGGGGGAGTAGCTTAAAATCCTACAGCCCGTACTCCAGAGCAGCGGGTTAAATTGGTCAGGTTCCGGGTGTAGTACCGGTACAACCTGTTATTCCGGTTCTGCCTGAGGTCAGGTCAGAGGCATCAAAAGAAGAACAAAAGAGACTTGAGAGATTTAACAGGCATAGTCCACCTATTTTTAGTGGCACAACTGCTGAGGATGCTCAGGGATTTCTAGAAAAGTGTCACCGTTTTCTCCGCACCGTATTGTGGAAGTGAGCGAAGTTGCTTTTACTACATTTCAGGTGTCAGGGGCAGCGTATTAGTGGTGACAAGTCTATGAGGAAGGTAGACCAGCCGTTGCAATACCACCAACTTGGTCTCAATTTTCAGAAATATTTTTGAAAGAGTTTGTTCCTCAGACTCTCCGAGATGCGTGGCGCACAGAGTTTGAATGATTGCGTCAGGGCACTATGATGGTGTCAGAATATGCCATCAGGTTCAGTAAGTTAGCTCGTCATGCACTTGTTTTGGTTCCTACAATCAGAGAGCGAGTCTGCAGGTTATCGAGGGGATCGATTATGATCTTAAAATATGTATGGCTCGAGAGTTGCAGACTGACATTCCATTCCAGCATGTAGTAGAAATTGCCAGGACGTTAGAACATGTTCGAAGTGAGGAAATAGAGTAGAACGTGTTCGAAGTGAGGAAATAGAGTCTAAGGAGGTCAAGAGGTATCGAAATTCTGGATGATTCAGTGGATTCTACTCTGCCGCTAGCACTCATTATGGCGGAGGCTCGGGCAGTCGCTCAGCCCAGTCCGCAATTGAGAGTACTCGTAGTGCTCCAGTTAATATTTTTGGTACACCACCGGCACGAGGTTCTTATAGTAGTTATTCCAGTTATTCGGCACAAACTCAGTATGAGCAGCCGCGACCTCAGAGGGGTTGTTATGAGTGTGGTGATACTAGGCATATCATGAGAGATTGTCCCAGACTTGGGAGAGGTAGATTTCATCAGAACACTCAGGCTACGGGCCCCAATGCAGTTACTACCCCACATGCACAGCTAGTTAGGGGTGGGGGATAGGCGGGTAAAGGGCACCCTCGAGGGGGAGGCCCAGCCCGTTGATATATTCCTATGATTATGGCCGAGGCCTCTACACCAGATGGTGTCGTTACAGGTACGATCCCGATTTGTTATAAAAGGATATGTTTCCTTAATTTGATTCGGTTCTGAATATTGAGGCGAGTCCTCCTTTATGCTCCACTTATGGGTGAGTTTCGTAATATTGTGACTCACTTATATAATTATTCCTGTTGGGAGATTTGATGATGTTAACTTGTGCCTATCATTTTTGTTTTGTACACTATTAAGGGCTTTGGGTCCAAAAGTGACTCTCTATTACTCACTACGGTGAGTTTTGATATAAACTCGGGATAGTTTGATTAAAATTTATGAAATTTATGCCCTACCGGTATGTGGGTTCATTTTGTGTTGTAAAATTCTCTCACGGAATTTATTAAAAAGAAGAAGGAAAGGGAATGAAAATTTTCAGTTAGCACAATGTGCAAAAATACTTGTGATTCAGAGTTGAGGACAAGATCCGCGCAATATTTATATAATGTGAAATATTTAAACCGGGCTACAAAATGCGGTGGAAGTTATATAAGGATGAGGTCCTTGTGGTGAAAAATTTATGTGTTTAAATTCTCCCTTTGTGAAATTAAAATTTGTACTATAGTATTAATAGGGAGTCATGCCTGTTAGGCTTATTTGATAATTCTTTTATATGTTTCTGTGCATATTTAGCCATATTTATATTGAGTTTTAGTCTACGAAGTGAGTGCCCAGACGAAGTTAAATATGACTCGTTAATTTAGGTAAATAATTATGAGGTCTCCATGTCTCACGTGTTGCTGTCAGTGTTGTAAAAAAATTGAAACGAGATTTTTGGTTAATATGGAATTAATTGGGGATGCTGGAATCAATTATGAACAACTATTATGACCAGAGATGTGGTTATGGGCATACATATGATGTGTGCGTATGCACGAATTACTACAACTGGTTGAGACTAACACAGTGTGTTAATATGAAAATCAGGCCTTTTTGAAATTAATTGGAGTGTAAGAAATTGGCTTTAAAAATTCTAAACGAGGATAAAGAAATAATCTCAACTGAGATGGTGTTATCGGACCCATGTTAAAATTGCGGTGACGTAGAATCACCTGCGAGTATGTATGTAATAGTACACTCAATAATTTTGATGTCCTCAAAATAATTCTTGGCACGTTCGAGGACGAACGTATGTTTAAGAGAGGGAGAATGTAACAACCCGACTTGCCGTTTTAAGAATTTACGCCCCGTTCACCGACTTAATGTCTCGAGCATCTTCGTAATATGTATTATCACCCGCGTGTGTGGTCGAGTTCGGTTTTCGGAAGATTCAGAATTAAATTTAAAGAACAATTCTCATTTTTGAAGCTTAAATGGAAAGAGTTGACCGGAGAGTTGACTTTTGAGCAAATGACCCCGAAATGGAATTTCGATGATGTCAATAGCTTCATATGGTGATTTTGGACTTAGGCGTATGTCCGTATTTGGATTTGGAAGTCTGTAGGACAACTCGACGCGGCAAAAGTTGAAAAATAGAAGATTTTTGGAGAGTTTGACCAAAGGTTGAATTTTTGATAACGAGGTCGGATTTCGATTCCGGAAATTGGAACAGCTCCATTATGTCATTTATGATTCGTTGCAAAATTTGAAGTCATTCCGGATTGATTTGATACGTTTTGGCGCAAAATATAGAATTTAAAAGATTTGAAAACTCATAATTCGATTCGAGGTGCGACTTGTAATTTTAGCGTCGTTTGATGTAATTTGGGACCCCGAGTAGGTCCGTGCTATATTATGGGACATATTGGTATATTCGGACGAGGTTCCGAGTGGCTCGGATGAGTTTCGGACGGGATTCAGATTGTTTGGTGACTTGCCAAAGCTGTTGGAAATTTCTGCTGCTTAAACTGTTTCTGGACAGCAGCTGGTGCCTTCGCTTCTGTGGAAGATTCGTCACAGAAGCGACCTCGCAAAAGCGAGGAAATTGTCGCATAAGCGACTGGAAAAGGGAGCTGGGTAGAAGCTGGCTTGAACTCGCAAAAGCGGACATTTCTGCGCACCTGCGATCGCAGAAGCGCAAGTAAGAACGCAAAAGCGGAAGCTGGCGGCTTGGTGGTTTCTCGCAGAAGCGAAATTTCTTTCACACGTGTGACATCGCAGGCGCAAAAAATCTGCCCGCAGGTGCGAAATTGGGCAGAAACATAAGGACCAAAAATCAGTCACTTTGCCATTTTCGATTGAGATTTTGGAGTTCAGATTTTGGGCGGTTTTTGAGGTGTTCGTCACGACTTTGACTTGGGTAAGTGTCCTATATCCGAAATTGATTATATTTCATAAATCCATGGTTATATTCATCATTTAATTCGAATTTAAATTGAATAAATCAAGATTTTTGCAAAAAACATTTCAAGAACGAAAATTTAAGATTTTGAGGTCAAGTTGTTATCGGAATTTGATAAAATTGGCGTGGTTAAACTCGTATCAGAATGAGTGTTCGGATTTCGTGAAAATTCTATCGGGTTCCGAGGGGTGTACCCCGTGTTGACTTTTGGTTGACTTTTTAGAATAAAATTGTAAGTCGACGTTTTATTATCCGGAATTGTTTTCGATGAATTTTAATGAAGTTATACAATTAATTTGGATAGATTTGAGCTATCCGAAGGTCAGTTCAAGCAAGAAGGCGATTTTGGAATATCGGCCTAATTTCGAAAAGGTAAGTATCTTGCCTAAGCTTGAGTGGGAGAATTACCCCTTAGACATCGAGTCTTATGTGCCATTTATGAAATGTGAAAAGCCGTGTACGCGAGGTGACAAGTACGTACTCGGACTTAAATGTGCAAAATTTATTGGGTTAAAGTCTTAGGCATTTTCGTGTAGTAAACTGGATAATTGTTGGCATTTATTAAATCCTCTACTTGTCCTGCCTTAATCCGTGTTTGTCAAATTTATTTTTATATGATAATTTTGTGTGATTGTCACTTGAATTTTTATGCGAATTCCGTGTGGTTGTTGATTTGGTATTTCCTGTAAATAATTATATTATGGATTTTCCATCTGCAGATAAATAGTTAAATAAGTTTAAATTGAGATATTAATATATTTAAAAATTTTGGATTAAAGAAGGTGTTGTCTTATACTGAGTTAATTTTTCATCCTTGTTGTTGTTATCGAGGCTTTATATACATTGTGTGGAGCCTTGGGCTATTTGTTGTGAAATTAATTGATTTTGTTGTATCTTTGGAATTGGTTGTGGCCTATGGGAAATTTGTGATATGAATTATTGTACTGGGTTGTTGTGATAATATCCGTGTAAATTGTTGTGTGATTTGAGTTATTATTGTGAGGACATAAGGGTGGCATTCCACTTTTCATATTATGTTGGTATAAGGGTGGCATTTCACTGTGGTTATGTGTGTTGGGATATTGTCTGGGCGGTGTGATAAGGGTGGCTATTAAACAGAGCGATAAGGGAGGCTAATATAGGAGAGATAAGGGTGGTTATAGATATTCTCAGGGCGGAGCGATGAGGTGCCGTGGATATATAATGAAAATGATATTTGCATGTGAATTGTCCCTGTAGTTGTGATATGAAATATGGGCACGAGGTGCCATGAATAAACGATGATGATATTGGCACGTGAGTTGTCCATGTAGTTGTGATAGAAATATGGGCACGAGGTGCCATGGAAATATGAAAGTGGGCTGAGACCCGTATTATTTATGATTATGAGGTGTCACAAGGTGACTTGCGATCCAATTCTATAATAGGCCATGATGGTGCCTAACGTCGCCGATAGGCAAGCCAACTGTGAACTAGCCACGTGATTTCCTTTTTTTAATAAATTTTTCCAAGTGATTAAACTTTCCTTAAATTAAATGGATTTAAGAAATAATAGATCTAAAATAAATAACACGAAAGCAACTGAGTGCAATCATAATCATAGAATAAACCGAAACCACAAGTCTACTAGTGTGTGCCAAGACCTGGTGTCACAAGTATATGAGCATCTAGTAAAATATACAAAAGAATACTAGTCTACTGTCCGAAGTGATAGACAGAAAAATACAATCAAAAGAAAGACTCCGACTGCTGCAGAACGGGCTCAGAAGGCAGCTCACCGTGAAGCCTTGAAGTGGTAATCAAGTGTGCGCGTCGGACTGATATCAAGATGCACCTGTCTCAGATCCTGCACATTAAGTGCAAAAGTGTAGCGTGAGTACATAAACAACATGTACCCAGCAAGCATCTAGTCTAACCTCGAAGAAGTAGTGACGAGGGATCGACTTCGACACTTACTATGGGCCAAGAATATATAATAATATGAAATTTTGATTAAACATGATATATATATAAGTGACAATAGAACTCAGAGCAAGAAATAAATAACACATTCTTTCACCGTTAGTAAGAACCAAATCACTTCATTCATTTAACCATGTAAGCTTTCAAGCCAATGAAACAATATCAAATATAAAGGGGCTTCCAGTATCATTATGCACGAATTATGCCGAGGACTGTCGCACCCCCTTTTTCCTTTCCTCGCGGAGGAATCGGGTTTATGACATTTTGGTATGGGACAACTCTTTCCTTTTGGGAAAGGGGGTTTGCATTTTTGAAGAGTCGCCACATAACGATTTAAGGTGCGTTAGGGCACCTATAAGGTTCATCTATAACTACGTTTGGTAACCAGAGATAGGGTAAGGGCTTGAAATTATCCTAAGGGCAAGGTGTTAGGCACCACTCAGATCCACTAGTGTGGTTCCCGACCAGACATTTTCTTGTGAGTTTGTACCATTAGCAAGTAAACAAGTATAACTCAAATAGTAGGGGATTTAAGTTTAAACACACAAGTGTAAGAAAACAACTAATGAAAAAAGCTAGGTTTTGAAAAGGATTACAAGTTAAGCATATTTGCGAATATAAAGGGGTGTCCGAGGTTTGTTTATAATATGGATCACATCAATGCAATACCCGGTATGACACTCCTCAAAGAGGGGCTACGCGTGGTATTGATGCATCGATCATCATATCCATATCTACCCTTTCCCGCCCCGTGAAGGTAAGTAAAGCGAGGGTGGGTCTCGACCCTTATTGCATGCTGTTACCCGTCCCTTCCTATCAGTCGCGGAGGAATTTAGGACTCCTATCCTACAAGAAGGAGGTTCTAGGCAGACCTCAGGTTTAAAGGCAAAATACTAAAACGACATACAATAACAAGTAGGACTTTAATTAAGGGGAGCATGGAAGGCAAACGAAAGGCTCAAATACTCCTCCACAGGTAATGCACATAGACAGCATGACTCATACACAATTAGGTCCACATTCAGATCCTAACAAGGTTTTTAAAATGATAACAGTGAATTGGATTTACCACATGACTCAGAAAAGAAGTCCGAATCAGGTTTGCCTACTGATTTTGGGCCTGTTAATCGTTAAGCAATACACACAAAGAGGCAGTTTCCAGTTTTATAAGAGATTGGATACCTAAGGCTTGCCTAAGCATTTACCAGAACCATTTAGAAGTTCAGAAGTCGTTTTTGCCTAAGAGCATGCTGTTCTAGGTGTTATAAAATGCAAGGATTGCTACCAGTTTATCTTAAATCGGATAATCTAATGTGAAGCTGTTTTTTTACCTCTTTTATAATCAGCAGTTTACACTAAGTGTGAATGCAAGTACGAATGAGATCCTAAAATATGGTATCTAAGATGCATGTATAAAGCTCATGATGGTTTGTATGCAGCATTTCCTAAAGCAGCATTTCTAAATGCAGAAAAGGATTGCAGAATTTCCTAAAGCAGGATTTCTAAATGCAGAAAAGGTTATAACATTATAGAGCATGTTGTCAAGTATGCAAGAGTAGCAATCTTTGTTTTAATAACCCTTTATCCTAAAGCAGGATTTCTAGATGTACATGGCAGTGCATAACATAATAGTAAAGTGCTAATCATTAGCAGATTTCAACACATGATGTTGTGAGGGTGCACATGCTGAAACAATAAACATGGGATCTTAAGAGCATGATTTCTAATGCATGTATGAACCCTAAGCATGGTTTCTATTGCGCAATTAGGAACATAAATCTAATAACATGTTTTCTACCCTTAATAACTATAGCATGCATATTTACCCCATCCTTTTTCACTAGCCGACCCCAATACTTGTTTAGAACAAGTTATTACAAACCAACATTGAAATGAATTACATAAGTATCAATGAAAAATAAGAAGTTACTCTATAGGAGGCCTGATCAGGACTTCCTCCCTGAGTTATGTAATAAATCGCTTCAAGTGCCAAGATTTGTTCCATTGTCTTTCTCATATCCGGGTGTGTCAGAGTTCCCTAAGGATCTGAAAGGATCCCGGGCAGTGCTCACACCCAGATTTCATAGCCAAGATAGAGTAAGTGCAGTGTAGAAAGGCCAACTTTTATGTGTCCAAGTTCAGAGGGAGCTCCAGGGTCCCAAGGCAAGACTCACACAAAAGGGGCAGAACCTAGTAGTCTAAGAGTATATGTGAGAGTGCTTGACATAGATTTAAAAGAGTTGAGTTGGAAACAGTTTTGAAAGGGGAAGGGGATAGGAGCAACAACAACTTGGAACAAGCCAACACACACAAAACAAGTTAAAAGAATAGTACAGTTTCAGAAGTTACAAGCAGGGAAGTAGGGGTTGGGGACATAGAGGGCCCAAATCAGAAACACCTAAACACGGCTGAGAGGAGGTGCATATAGACCAGCAAGTACAAAGAACAAGTAGGGACTGATTGGTCTCCAGAACACAAACAATTACTTCAAAGAGTTAACAAGAGAATCATGCGTGAAATTAGAATAGTAACAAGACATAGGGACAGGGTATGGGAGTAGTCATGCAGGGGTCTATTACACATAATTAGTCATGACTTTTAACCAAGTACCTTAGGAAACATACTAGTTGAGGGACATAAACATGCACTCAAGTAGACATGCTGATTACATTTGAACAAGAGAGGGCAGAACTTAAGCATGCTGAGTAAAGCAGTAGACAAGAAGTGCAATTAAACAACATGAGTCATTAAGTCAGTGTAGAAAGAGACAGGGATTGACAAACAATGGAGCACATAGAGTTGAGTTTCAGAATTGAACTAGGAACATACCAGTTAAGGAAGCAAAGTGCAGAAAAAGTAAAGCAAGTAGAGTTCCACAGTCTAGCCTTGGCTTTCAGCCGGCTAGACAAGCAATAGCATAAGTAGTAGAAAAAGAGAGAGTTTTGAGTGTGTATGTGTGTGTTCTGAACTTATTGTTCGTGTCTAAGACTGTAGAAGAGAGTCATTTATATAGTGGTTTGAAAACTAGTTCAAATAAGGCAAGAATCAATTCTTCAGTAATTATGGAACTCAGCATAAAAAATTGGTTCGAATCTCCCTTTGATTAAGGGAGTCAGTGTGAATGGTAAAAGGGCAGGTGACAAGTAAGGAAAGAATCATACACGACTGGAGTATAACAAGTAAGGAAAGATTTCAAAAAAATAGTACCAGTATAGAATAGGTAACTAAGGCTAGGTTCAGAAGGTTTTCAAACTAAGGAGACAATCAGTAGCAACGCAGACAAGGCAAGGAGAATTAATTAAGGTAAGCAACTAATCAAATCAAGTGGAAAGGTAGGGGTCGAGATTCGGTAGCATAGAGTAGGACCAAATTCCTAAAGCCCTGATTAAGGACACAACTTAGTAGAAAAATAAGTATCATAGCAAAATAGGGTAAGGAAATCAATCAGCTTAACAAACGGGCTAAGTTTTTTTTAGGGTTTTTTGAAAGAAAATTTTCAATCACCATGGATTAAGGAAACCTGACTTGATCAAAAGGGAGTCATGACTCTATACTTTCAACATATAAATAGAGGAAGTCCACAGATGTAGCAAGAAAACATATTTGAAGCATAGTCACAGAAAGAAGCAAAAGATGAACAAATAAAGTGAACACAGTCATGCAAAAGCGACATAAGTAGGCTAAGGATTCAGGAAAACATATTCGAAGCAGGGTAATCTCAGGACTCAAGTAAGCAGGCTAACATACAAACACGGAGTAAAGAAAGCATGCTAACACTCAGAGAGGCAAAGTAAGAAAAATTACAGAAACAAAGTAAAGAGAATCTTAAAAGAAAGGGCTTTTAACAGAGTCAAGTTAAAAGTAGTAAGAGCACAAAATCGATCAAAACAAATAAGGGAAAGGGTTTAATCATAACGAAATCAGTTAGAACATGCGTAAAAGAACTCCGAGAAACCCTAGTTTTAGAAAAGAATGACTAAAATCGAAATAGTCAGTTAAAAAATAGGAGATTTTATAGGAAAAAGCTTGATAATACTTGAATCATCTCAGATCTAGAAAGATCTGAGAAGAATCGAACAACAGTGACTTTAGGGTTTCGAAAAATAGCAAAGGTGAAGAAAAATCGGTTAAAAAACTCATGGATACACCTAGATCTAAGATAGATCTAAAGAAAAGTGAAAAATCTCAAGAGCTAGGGTTTCAGAAAACCTTGAGAAGATGAGAAAACTTTAGAACGTTACCGGTTTTAGCCGGAAAAGTCATGGATCCTACTCGAACAACCATAGATGGCCGAAAAATGGCATGAAAGACCATGGATAGACTCTCGGAGAGTTTTGAACTAGGTCTGGACTAGATCTCTTCGAGATCCTTCCATGAAATCACAAGACGTAGGAGACAAGCATATGTCTCAAACAACCCCGGGAACCCATGAATCGAGTGAGGATCGAAGGGATTAGGTAGGTTTTAGGTGGCGGCGACTAGGGTTAGGTTTAGGTCTCAGAGAGAATTAGAGGGGAAGGGATTCAAAGGCAGCTCAAATAAAAAATGGGGTAGGGTTTTGGGGGGCCGTTGGGTTTAAAAAGGTCAGGAACAAGGGATCTGGGAGATCAACGGTCAAGATTAGAGAGGGTAGTTCGAGTTTCGGGTTTGGGCATGGGTTAAAAGGCGTGGGTCGGGTTTTAATTATAGAATTGGGCTGGAAATTGGGGCCCTGATTTGGCTATAATTGAAAGCCCCTTTTGGCTATAATTTAAATAGCCAGTTTTTCCCTTTTAAATTTATAAAAATAGTAAATAGTTTCTAAAAAAAATAATTTAAAGTGCTAAAATGATTTAGAATACATAATTAGCAATTTAAAAATACAGGATCCAATTTTATGCGTATAAAACATAATTAAATCTTAAAAGGGCTAATATTGTAATTATGTGCAATTTAACTTTAAAAATACTAAATGTAATTATAAAAATATGTAAAAATTACCTTAGCCATATTTTGGCATAAATATAGAAATCCAATAGATGAATTATAAAAAATAATAATTTTGGAAATAATTATTGGGGATTTTGTGGATAAAAAGGGAGAAAATAAATCAATTTAAAATTCTTAAAATTATGAAAAAAAAATAATAAAAACCTTGGACATGCTTATATANAAAAATCAATCAATTTAAAACCCTTAAAATTATGGAAAAAATAAATAAAACCTTGGGCATGCTTATATATGCATGTATATGCTATTTTGAAGGTATTTTGCATATTTAAAATATATAGGAAAAAATTGGGTATCAACAAGGACGTACGGCCCGATCCAAATATACATATACATATACTGTGTGCGCTACCGAGGATCAAACGGCACGAACCCTAGATGCATCTATTAACCTGCCGAGGCGAACGGCCCGCTCCCATGAGAGTAGTGGTAATTTACCCCGCTTGCGGAATATAGTTGCGAC
This sequence comes from Nicotiana attenuata, assembly GCF_001879085.1. NCBI lineage: Eukaryota > Viridiplantae > Streptophyta > Magnoliopsida > Solanales > Solanaceae > Nicotiana > Nicotiana attenuata. Next base: position 155,659 of record NW_017670912.1, on the reverse strand, counting down.
GCGGTTGAACATAGATTTTTCAAGTTATCATAATATCGCTCAATTCTTTCCAAAATAAGAAATTCAACTAGAACTTTTAAATATTGAAATCCTCAACCTCAGCTCTATTCAAGGCAATTAATAAGCATAATCAAAATAAACCGTGTCAACAAAGCATGCTGTGAACCTAAAGCTACCCGGACATAAGCATGAATAGTAGCTACTTACGGACTCTCGTCACATCGTGCGTACGTAGCCCCCACAAATAGAAGAACATATTAATTTAGTTCACCTATGGGGTTGATTCCCTCTTACATGGTTAGAAAAGAGACTTACCTCGTTTTAAAGCCTATTTTTCGGTCCAAGATTGAGCTCAAATCCCCAAATTCGGTGCCAACAACTCAAAGCTAGTCAAATGTTATATAAAATAATCAATACATGCTCAAAAGTTCATATCCTAGCTATCAAAGTGATTTTCCAAGCCTATTTGAAGAATTCCTAAAATTCACCCCCGGGCCCACGTGCTAGGATTCCGGAAATTTTTGAAGAAAGTTGTTATCCATAACCTCATGGATTCAAATATATGATTTTTACTAAATTCCATAACCAATTTCGTGGTCAAATTCCATTTTTATCCAAAACCTAGGCTTTTCATCTAAACCCTTGTTTTTCACAAATTTTTACAGGTTAATCTACCCCTAATTTATGTAATTAACTCATGCTGTGTAGAAATTACTACCTCAAAGTGCTAGGTGAAAACCCTCTTCCAAAAGCTCCAAAAATCGCCCAAGAGATGAAAGGAAATGAGCTAAATGGTTTAAGTCCCGCATTTAATAATGTTGTGCACAGGTCGCAGACATCGCATTTGCGACACCTGGTTCGCAAATGCCACAAATCCATCACAAATGCGAACATGGGCTCTCACATCCAAGGTCGCAAATGCGACCAAAGAGTCGCAAATGCGAACACTGCCCAACTCAGGATTTTTCGCAATTGCGAAGCCTTCCTTGCAAATGCGAGGTTCGGAAATTTGAGGTTTGAAAATGCGAACAAATTCTCGCATTTTGCGATACCCGCAATAGTAGCCAAGAAACACCAGAAACTGATGCTTTTCTCATCCTCTCGAACGTTCGAAACTCACCCGAGGCCTCGGAACTCCACACCAAACACCCACACAAGTCTAACAACATCATACAAACTCACTCGTGTGATCGAAATACAGAAATAACATAAAAAACAACGAATTGGACGCCAAAACGCATGGATTAACTCATGAACTCAAAAACTTCTAAAAATACTTCCGCGCGTCCGATTCCTATCAAATCAACTCGGAATGATGCCAAATTTTGCGTCAAGTTTTAAATGATATTATAGACCTACTCCAACTTCCGGAACTGGAATCCGAACCCGATATAAGAAATTCCACCCTCGGTCAAACTTTCCAACTTTCGCCAACGACCTACGGACCTCCAAATCCACTTTCAGGCGCGCTCCTAAGTCTAGAATCACCATACCGAGGTATTCCCAGGCTCGGAATCCCAAACGGACGTCTATAATGTAAAAATCCACTTCAACCCAAACTTATGAAATTCACCCAAAATGCCAACTTTCACTATTAGGCGCCGAAACGCTCCCGGGGTCATCCAAAATCCGATCCGAACATACACCCAAGTCCGAAATCATCATACGAACCTACTGGAACTGTCAAATCCCGATTCTGAGGTCGTTTACTCAAAATATTGATCGAAGTCAAACTTAGCCTTTTAAGTCATCCTTAAGGAACCAAGTGTTCTGATTTCAACCCGGCCCCTTCCAAATCACGAACTAACCATCCCCGCTAGTTATGAAATAGTAAAATCACGTACGAGAAGTCTTATTTAGGGGAACGAGGTTCTAGAAAGCAAAACGACCGATCGAGTCGTTACATTCTCCACCTCTTAAACAAACGTTCGTCCTCGAACGAGTTTAGAATCATACATGGAGTGCTGAATAGGTGTGGATATCTGCTCCGCATGTCCTCCTCGGACTCCTAGGTTGCCTCCTCGACTGGTTGGCCCCTCCACTGAACCTTTACCACGGAAATCCTCTTGGATCTTAACTGGCGAACCTGCCTATCAATAATGGAAATTGGCTCCTCCTCGTAACCAAGGCTCTCATCTAACAGAATAGTGCTGAAGTCTAACACATGTGATAAGTGGGCATGATACCTCCGGAGCATAGACACGTGGAAAACCGAATGAACTCCCGATAGACTGGGAGGTAAAGCAAGCTCATAAGCAACCTCCCTAACTCATCTCAACACCTCAAATGGGCCTATAAACCTTGGGCTCAACTTGCCCTTCTTCCCGAATCTCATGATCCCCTTCATATGCGAGACTTTCAAGAGAACCTTCTCGCCCACCATAAATAATACATCACGAGCCTTTTGATTCGCGTAACTCTTCTGTCTGGACTGTGCTGTGCGGCTCCGCTCCTAAATCAATTTTACCTTTTCCAAGACATCCTTCACCAAATCAGTACCATATAACTTAGCCTTGCCGGGCTCGAACCACCCGATGGGAGAACGGCATCGCTGACCATATAAAGCCTCAAATGGAGCCATCTTGATGCTGGACTGATAACTGTTGTTGTAAGCAAACTCGGCCAAGGGAAAAAATCGATCCATTACCCTCCAAAGTCAATCACACATGCTTTGAGCATGTCCTCTAAGATCTGAACCATCCGCTCTGACTGCCCAGGTCTGTGGATGAAATGCTGTGCTGAGCTCTAAACGGGTCCCCAACTCACTCTGTACTGCTCTCTCGAAATGCGAAGTAAACTGAGGGCCTTTTATCTAATATGATGGAACCAAGCACACCATGCAACCGAATCTCCGGAATATAAATCTGGGCCAACCTCTCTAAAGTTACGTAGTCACAACCGGAATGAAGTGTGCCGCCTTGGTTAATCTATCGATAATGACCCAAACTGCATCAAACTTTCGCAAAGCCTGTGGCAACCCGACTACGAAGTCCATAGTAATGCGCTCCCACTTCCACTCAAGTATAGTCATCTGCTGGAGTAGGCCACCTGGCCTCTGGTGCTCATACTTAACCTACAAGCAGTTTAGGCATCTAGCTACATACTCAACTATGTCTTTCTTCATCCGCCGCCACCAATAATGTTGCCTCAGGTCGCAATACATCTTCGTAGCACCTAGATGAATGGAATATCGAGAATTGTGTGCCTCCTCTAGAATCCTCTCCCTGAAGCCATCGAAATTAGGAACACATAGACGACCCTGGAGTCGCAGAACACCATCCTCACCGATAGAAACCTCCTCGGCACCACCCTGTAGTACCGTCTCTCTGAGAACCATCAAATGCGGATCTCAAACTGTCAAGCCTTGATCTGCTCCTATAGTGAAGGCTGGGCAACGACGCATGCAAGAACTCGACTGAGCTCTGAAATATCCAACCTCACAAGTCTGTTAGCTAAGGATTGAAAGTCCAAAGCTAGTGGCCTCTCCTCCGCTGAAATGAATGCCAAACTACCCATACTCTCTGCCTTCTTGCTCAAGGCATCCACGACTACATTCGCCTTGCCCGGATGATAAAGAATGGTGATATCATAATCCTTCAGTAACTCAAGCCACCTCCGCTACCTCAAATTGAGATCCCTTTGCTTGAACAAATGCTGCAAGCTGCAATGATCAGTGTAAACCTCACAGGACACCCCATAGAGATAATGCCTCTAGATCTTAAGAGAATGAACAATCGCACCTAACTCCAAATCGTGCACAGGGTAATTCTTCTCATGGGTCTTCAGCTGGCGTGAAGCATATGAAATAACTCGCCCCTCCTGCATCAATACACAACCCAATCCAATGCGTGAAGCATCATAATACACAGTATACATCCCCGAACCGGAAGGCAACACTAGAACTGGTGCTGTGGTCAAAGCTGTCTTGAATTCTGAAAGCTCGTCTCACAATCATCGGACCAATGGAACGGAGCACCCTTCTGGGTCAATCTATTCAAAGGTGGTGCAATAGATGAGAAGCCCTCCACAAACAAACGATAATAACCTGCTAACCCCAAGAAGCTCCTGATCTCAGTAGCCGAAGTGGGACGATGCCAACTCTAAGCTGCCTCAATCTTCTTGAGATCTACCTTAATACCCTCATCTGATAAAACATGCCCCAAGAATGCTACAGAATCTAGCCAAAAACTCACACTAAGAGAACTTAGCATATAACTTCTATTCCCGCAACGTCTGAAGCACCACTCTCAAATGCTACTCGTGCTTCTCCATGCTGCGCGAGTAGATCAAAATGTCATCAATGAAGACAATGACAAACGAATCAATATAAGGCCTAAACACCCTGTTCATCAAATCCATAAATGCCACTAGGGTGTTAGTCAAGCCGAAGGACATCATTAGAAACTCATAATGGCCATATCTAGTGCGGAAAGCAGTCTTCGGAACATCCGAGTCCCCAATCTTCAACTGATGGTACCCCGATCTCAAGTCGATCTTAGATAACACCCTAGCACCCTGCAACTGGTCAAACAAATCATCAATACGCGGCAACGGGTACTTGTTTTTAATGGTAAATTTGTTCAACTGGCGGTAATCAATGCATATCCGCATAGTCCCATCTTTCTTCTTCACAAATAACACTGGTGCACCCCAAGGTGATACACTTGGTCTGACGAACCCCTTTGTTAGCAACTCCTCAAGCTGCTGTTTCAACTCCTTCAACTCTTTTGGAGCCATACGGTACGATGAGATAGATATAGGCTGGGTATCTAGAGCCAAGTCAATACAGAAATCGATATCACGATCTGGTTGTATGCTTGGAAGGTAAAAAGGAAACACATCGGAGAACTCCTGAATTACTGGCATTGAATCAATCAACAGAGCCTCTACATTAGTATACCGAACATAAGCTAGATAAGCCAAACAACCCTTCTCGACCATATGTCGAGCATTCAGAAAAGAGATGACCTAACTAGATGTACTGACAGATAAACCCTTTCACTCCAATCTAGGCAACTCTGGCATCGCTAAGGTAACCGTCTTGTCATGGCAATCAAGGATGGCGTGATATGGGGATAACCAGTCCATGCCCAGGATGACGTCAAAGTCAGTCATATCAAGCAACAAAAGATTCGGTCTAGTCTCGTTACCACAGAATGTGACCACACAGGACCGGTAGATCCAATCCACAACAACAGAATCACCCATAGGAGAGGACACATAAACATAAGTACCCAAGGACTCACGAGGAATATCTAGGAAATGAGCAAACAGAGAAGGCACATATAAATAGGTGGACCCTGGATCAAATAAAACCGAAGCATCCCTACTGCAGACATAAATAATACCTGTGATCACAGCATCTAAGGCCACTGCATCTGGTCTAGTCGGAAAAGCATAGAACCTATATGGAGCGCCGAATAGCTGGCCTTCACCTGACTGAACGGTAGCTGGCTGACCTCCCCCTGCCTGGCCTCCACCTCTAGGACGGCCATTACCTGCCTGCCCTCCACCTCAATACGGTCGGATGGCTGGTGCTGTAATCATGGCCTGATGGCCTTGCTGTACTGTCTTGCCCCGAAGTCTGGGACAAAACCTCTTCATATCACCCGGATCCCCACACTCGTAACAACCTCTCGGTACCATAGTCTGCTGCCCTAAAGTATGACCCTGATGGCCTGAATACCCACTAGAAGAACCCAGCATAGTTGGTGGGTGGTATGAACTCTCTAGCATGGCACTGAAATAGGCGCTGGAAGAACCCTGAATAGCTGGTGGGTGGTAAGAACTCTCTGGAATGGCACTGAAATAGGGTCGCGCCGGAGCACCCCGAGGAGGTGGTGGTGCTGGATATGTGGGCCTGATAGGCTGACCCCTCCCAAACTGACCTCTGCCCCCAGCCGGGGCGCCTTTAAACTCTCCAAAAAAATGTAACCGCTTGTCCCGCTGCATCTACTCTCTACCTCACTGACGGTAACCCTCAATCCTCCGGGCTATCTCCACTACTGCTGATAAGAAGTCCCCATCTCAACCTCCCGGGATATACTAGCCTGAATACCTGAGTGCAACCTTGCAACAAACCTTCGCACCTTCTCTGCGTCAGTAGGAAGTATCATAAGTGCATGGCAAGACAACTCAGAGAATCTCACCTCATAATCAGTCACTGACATCTAACCCTACTGGAGCTGCTCAAACTGACACCGCAACTCTTCCCTCTGGGAGGGTGGGATATACCTATCCAAGAAAAGGCATGTAAACTAGTCCCAAGTCATGGGAGGAGAACCTGCTAGTCTGCCAAGAAGATAAGATTTCCACCATCTACGGGCCCTGCCCTCCAGCTGAAAGGTAGTGAAATCTACCCCGTGTGACTCCAATATACTCATGTTGTGCAGTCTGTCCCTGCACCTATCGATGTAAGTCCTGGGGATCCTCATGTCTCTCACCCTCAAAGACCTGGGGGTGAAGCCTGGTCCATATATCCAGTAGCTTCTGCAGCTCGGCGGTCGCAGCTGGTCTAGGCTCAGGTACAACTGCTGCAAATGGCTGGGCTCCGCCTACGGGTGGTGTGTCCGGGGTCTGATATACAGTAGCTACATGCCCAGAAGCCTGAGCAGTAGGGGTCAGTGCTCCCCCTCCCGCCTGAGATGTGGCTGGGTCTGCTGGAAATAAACCCGCATGGGTCATAGAATCCATGAACCGTAGCATATAACCCATGACCTCCTGAAAGCCCGGGGCTGTCATGAAATCGACCGGGGCTGGCTTTGCGGGTACCTCGCCCTGCTCCTCAATAATGGGATCCTCTACTAGGCTCGCTAGTGGTACAACTGGGGCAACTCTAGGACGTCCTCGTACCCTACCTCGGGCTGGTGCCCTCCCTCGGCCTCTGCCTCGGTCTCGAGCAACAGGGGGAGCAGCTCCTCTTGGGTCCAGAATATTTGTCATGCGCGTTCTCACCATCTATGAGAGAATAAGAGAAGAAACTTAGTACACCATCAACTGCACTATAGGAGATGGATAAAGAGTAGTTTCCTAACACCCTATAGCCTCTTGAACATAAGTACAGATGTCTCTGCACCGATCCGCAAGACTCTATTAGGCCTGCTCATAACTTGTGAGACCTATGTGAACCTAGTTCTCTGATACCATGTTGTCATGATCCAATTCTATAGTAGGCCATGATGGCGCCTAACGTCGCTGCAAGGCAAGCCAACTATGAACTAGCCACGTGATTTCCTCTTTTTAATAAATTTTTTCAAGTGTTCCCTTAAACTAAAAGGATTCAAGAAATAATAGATCTAAAATAAATAATACGAAATCAACTGAGTGCAATCATAATCATAGAATAAGACCAAAACCACAAGTCTACTAGTGTGTGACAAGACCTGGTGTCACAATTGTATGAACATCTAGTAGAATATACAAAAGAATACTAGTCTACTGTTTGAAGTGAAATAAACATAAAAATACAATCAACAGAAAGACTCCGGCTGCTACAGAACGGGCTCAGAGGGCAATTCACCGCGAAGCCTCGAAGTGGTAATCAATTGTGCGCGCCGGACTGATATCCAGATGCACATGCCTCAAATCCTGCACATTAAGTGCAGAAGTGTAGCGTGAGTACATAAATAACATGTACCCATGAAGTATCCAGTCTAACCTCGAAGAAGTAGTGACGAGGGGTCGACTTCGACACGTACTATGTGTAACAACCCGACCGGTTGTTTTGCTTTCTAGAACCCTGTTCCCTTAAATAAGACTTTCCGTACTTGCTTTTACTGATTTATGACTTCCAGGGATGGTTAGTTCGGGATTTGGAAGAGTTCGGGTTGAAATCAGAACACTTGGTTCCTTAAGGTTGGCTTAAAAGGTCAAGTTTGACTTCAATCACTATTTTGAGTAAACGACCTCGGAATAGGGATTTGATGGTTCCAATAGGTTTGTATGATTATTTCGTACTTGGGCGTATGTTCGGATCGGGTTTTGGATAACCCGGGAGCATTTTGGCGCCTATTAGTGAAAGTTGGTTCTTCGAAGATTTTAGAAGTTCTTTATTGGTTTGGCGTGGGTTTTGCTGATATCGAGGTCCAAACGGAACTCCGAGACTGGGAATAGTTTCGTAATGTCATTTAAGACTTCCACGCAAAATTTGGTGTCATTCTGAGTAGTTTAAGTATGTTTCGGCGCATTGGAAGTAAATTGAAGAACTTGAAGTTCTTAAGTTTGATTCAATTGGTTTTGGGGTGTGATTCTTAGTTTTAATATTGTTTCGGGCGTTCTGAGAGTTCGAGCGAGTCCATTTTATGATTCCAAACTTCTTGGTATGTTCGGCCGGGGCCCCGGGGGCCCCGTGTGTCAATCGGATGAGGCTTGGACCAAGTTGGAAACTTTGAGCAAGAACTGAAGCTCCCCAGATCTGTCATAACCGCACCTGCGCTTGGTCAGCTACAGGTGCGAGCTCGCAAATGTGTGCCATAAGGCGTAGAAGCGGAAATGCAAAGGAAGCCCAGTCACCGCAGGTGCAAAGGAATTTACGCACCTGCAAGACCGCAGGTGCCATATTGTGGTCGCAGGAGCGGAAAAGGGCTCGCAGATGCGGCTCCTTGTGTCTGTAGATGCGGAGCCCGACCAGGTGAGGAAAAGGTGCACCTGCAAAGGTCTTGCCGCAGGTGCGAGATCGCAGATGTAGCCTTATGACTGCAGGTGCAGAAATCGCTGGAGGCAGTGGACTTCATTTAATACGGGACTTAGGCATTTTTCAGCTCATTTATTTCATTTTGGGGCGATTCTTGGAGCTCTTAAAGAGGGGATTTCACTTAACATTTTGAGGTAAGTAATTCCTACGCAATGTGAGTTAAATACATAGTTTATGGGTAGATTATAACATGTAAATTGGTAGAAATCATGGGTTTAGGCGAAAACCTAAGGTTTTGATTAAAGTGAGATTTTACCACGAAAATGATTATGAAACTTAGTGAAAATCATATATTTATGTTCCTAAGGTTATGGGTGATAACTTTCTTGAAAAAATTTCGGAATCCGGGCACGTGGGCCCGGGGTGAATTTTAGAAATCTTATATTTAGGGTTGGGTAATTACTTAAATAGTTAAAATATAAACTTTTGAACATGTATTGATTAGTTTTACACTATTTGAATAGTTTTGGATTGTTCGTCCCCGATTTGAGGGTTTGAGCGCATTCTTGCAATTTGAAGTAGGCTTTGAGACGAGGTAAGTCTCTTTCTAACCTTGTAGGAGGGAAATTTCCTCATAGGTGAACTTAATTAATATATATTTTATTTGTGGGGGCTACGTACGCACGAAGTGATGAGAGCCTGTACATAGCTACTATTCATGTTTATGTTCGGGTAGTTTTAGGTTTAAACCATGCTTTGTGGACACCGTTATTCGATTATATTTGTTGATTGTATTAAATGGAACTAATGAGAATTTTTAAGGATTTAAAAGCTTCAAGTTGAATTGTCTTTATTTTGAAAAGAATCAAGAAAGGGTTATGATTTATTGATAAATTTATATTTGACAGCGGTCAGAACGTATGATTCGCGAGCGGGGTAATTTCTTCTACTACTCTCATGGAAGCGGGCCGATCGTCTCGGCAGGTTAATAGATGCATCTATGGTTCGGGCCGTTCGACCCTCGGCAGTGTACAATTTATATTTATATTGGATCGGGCCGAACGTCCTTGGTGGAATTTGTGTGTGATAATAGAACGTAAGCTCTTTTATAACTTGTGTAAATTCATTGATTGAGAGATCATTGTTTTAAATGAAGTGTTTTGGGTTCTTACATATGATGAAAGAATTATTCAGTTTTTTCTTATTTTGAGTTTTATTGTTATCTTTATATATCATGCTTAATTAGAATTTCATATTATTATATTGTTGGCTCTTAGTAATTGTCGGAGTCGACCCCTCGTCACTACTTCTTCGAGGTTAGACTAGATACTTAACACACATAACAATAGCAAAACGACGAGGCCTCAAAACACACATAACAATATCAAAACGATGAACCAAACCTTAATTCGAAATCAATGAACTTGAAACTTCAAACATCCACAACCGATGTCGAAACCTATCAAATCACGTCCGATTGACCTCAAATTTTGCACACAAATCACATTTGACATTACGGACCTGTTCCAACTTCCGAAATCAGAATCTGACCCCGATATCAAAAAGTCGCTCCTGGTCAAACTTTCCAAAATTCCAACTTTCGCCGTTTCAAGCCAAATTCTACTACGGACCTCCAAATCACAATCCAGATGTGCTTTAAAGTCCAAAATCACCCAACGGAGCTAACGGAACCATCCTAAATCCAATTCAAAGTCAAATACTAAAAAGTCAAACTTGGTCAAACCTTTCAAATTTAAAGCTTCTAGCTGAGAATAATTCTTCCAAATCAATTCCGAATAACCTGAAAACCAAAACCGATGATTCACATAAGTCATAATACATCATACGGAGCTACTCATGCCCGAAAACTACCAAGCAAAGTGCAATTGCTTAGAACGACTGGTCGGGTCGTTACATCCTCCCCCACATAAATATACGTTCGTCCTCGATTGTGCCCAGGGTTGTTCTCAAAGACATCAAACCGCTGTGTAACCTTACCATGTACATACTCGGGGGCGATCCCACCTCACCCTATCCTATATAGGTCTGATAACACAACATGACTGAAATTTCTTAATCCAACCTAGGCCCATATGTCTTAGAACCCAATTTTCAACATCCGGAATTTTCTATAAGACCAGAATCTCGCATCTACACACTGTATAAGTCTGAAAAAGCTGTATCAAGACATATCTGTGACCCAAGATGTAATCACATGATTTACCTCAAAACTCAAATACTCATGGCGATAATTTCTAATCATAGTAGCTGCTCAAAATAACCCAATGTCGGTAATAAACCTCTTATAAAACAAAGCCTCATTCTAATTCCTTCATAAACTGCCAATGATGAAAGAAACACGCAAAAACTCATAACCATTTGTCAGTTCAACAAGTCATGAAGCTCCCTCTCCTTCGACAAGGACTTTAGCAAATTTCTAAGCCGACTTTCGATATTATTCTTCCGACCACGCTGTAATCAATTCCAATAGTATTCATTCTAGGTCCAATGGCCCCATCTCATCCAACACGACCACTCTAGTGACGTGACACATCATTACAATATAATACCGCAACTTGTGCAATCCGTGCACCAATAAGCAACATTCTAAATGTACTCAATCATGGAAAATGACTCAGACGAGAGAACTGTCTCGCAAGCTCAACTGGTACCGCTAAAACACAATGCTAAGAACCTATCACACACCGTATAACTAAAACACACGAATCTAATACAAAGGATCAGGTCTCAACATAACTTTGCTACAATGCGTCACCTATCCAAACGCTGGTCCATATTATATACCTCGAGCCACCCTGCTCAAAATCAATAACCACGCAAAATTTGACATCAAGCACCCAAAGTGCATTACCATAACCACAGATACGCAAATGACATAACGCCACATAAAACCCGAAAGAGCATAACCAATACGCCATCAACCAAGCAGTACCCAATACTCTTCTTGCTCAAATTCCGCTATAAGACCCCAATAGAACCGCACCATATGTGCATATAACCAACGAATCACAACTCCTCATAGCATATAAGAGTAACTCATAGATCATTTCAGAACACGAATAAGCTCAACAACAACTGAATGGTACATCCCTCAACAATAGTAGTATGGATCCATCCAATGGACCCCTAAATCAACTCTAGTCATCCACAAATAGATAAATAACCCTCCGAAAGTCCACAATGACTGAATCATAACACATACTATCATCTGGCTAGCTTCGGCCACAACTTCACAGTCTATAACCATGAAATAATCTACTCATGAGAACTCCCAATCTCCAAATCCATAAAGCACACGAATCACCATATCTGATCCCAACTCACTGCCTGAATATCTAACACATCTCTCATACATGATCATCCCGCGAGAAATACTTCTATGATTCTTCCGTGCCACATAGCAAAATTTGAATATCAGCAGTCGATCAACTAGGAGAGTGCCCCAATACCAATGAAGTATCCATAAATCAAAGCACATTGCCCCTTCTGAAATGTATACTCTCATCAAGCCATACCAAATAGTAATGTCATTTACCTAGCCATCTGAAACCGTCCATGCTGCTTAAGAATTTATGTCCTTCCCTTCAAAATCGAATCGTGGCCTTGCATATGCCAATCTCGATCCCACAAAACACACCACATATACCATGCCATCATATGAAAAATACGAGAACTTCATAATCCACTCCGAGTCACAAGCAACTACATACTCAATTAGCCAAGAACTTTCCATTTGATTTCATCCAGTGAAAATCACAATGCATCACATGCTTCTCATGCCAGTAGGAAATATACTCCTCGAACTGTGGTAGAAACTATTGAGATGTCTTCAAAACCCATTTGCACGTGATTAAGTCATCAGAACTAAATCTCTCTAACTCAACCAAGCCACGACGGTCAGCAAAAACCCAAGAGTGTTGCCACGAAACACCTGTAGAAACCCACCACATCATAAGTGTTGGCCCAAGAATAGGTGAAGTTTTGAAGAATGACAAATGAACTCAGTCATGGACCAGGTCCATCATGTGAAGCACAATCATGATCAACCTACATATGTGAGATGCACGTGAAGGAGATAAGTCCCATTGATTAAGCAGCAATATCTCCTGATCTGATCGAAAAGGTTGCATATTGGATAAGGGGAGAAAGTCTCCTTATGAGAAGAGAACACAATCCGGATAAAAGATAGTGTTGGAGTTTGTGATGTTCAAGGACTCAACTTCGATGGAAGATCAGCAATTGAGTCCCAATCAAACTCTAATTACTAACCTATTAAGTATCAGTGATTGTTCTCTTTTACAGGTATTGCATAAATGCAGAAGTTAAATTAAATTGAGAGCAAAAGAGCAAGGTGATTTTGCAAGCAATTTATGTGAGATTTGAGTGTGCACTCCTGAAGCTACTTGAACGAGATAGAAGAACAAATTCCATTGTGTCTTTCTTTATTTCTAGTTCAATTGTAGTAGGTGATTTAAACTCGTACCTTTCAGCTTTCATAGAAGCAATTGCATTAGGTACTTAGTGTGTTCAAGTTATATCTAACTTGAAGTTGTCGCAACAGTTGAGGCTGTGTGCTACAACGGGATTAGACTTAATCCTTAGGTTTACAAAGAGTTTTGTAAATGCTGTTTTGGCTCGGTGATTTTAGTGGAAGTTTTGGAAAATCCTACTGAGTAGTAGGTCGTGATTTTTTCACCTTTTGAGCCAGGTTTTTTCCACGTAAAAAATCTCTATGTTCTTTATTTTATGTACTTATTATTCCGCAAACAGTAGTAGTTAGTACACCTAGAAGAACCAGGTTCTTCTAGAGCGAAAATTGGGTATCACATAAATCACCCCCCTTTTGTGTTGTATTGACGTTAAGAACATCAATTGGTATCAGAGCAGGTTATCCTTGAAGAGGCTAACACCTTAGGAAAAGATCAACATGAGTGCACCACCTGGGAAGTGGGAAGGGCAATCTACTGCTAGGCCTCCACTTTTCAATGGACAGTACTATTCTTGGTGGAAGAACAGGATGAGGGATCACATCATAGGAGAAGACTATGAACTCTGGGACATAGTCACTGATGGTCCTCTAGCAACTACAAAGAAGAATGTTGAAGGAGTGGATGTGCCAAAGACAAGAGCTAACTGCACTGCTAAAGACGTAAAGAAGTGGGAGAAGAATGCCAAGGCCAAGAAATGGCTTGTGTGTGGACTAGGTCCAGATGAGTACAGTAGAATTCAAAGCTGTACCACTGCTAAGGAAATCTGGGACACTTTGCAAGTGGCTCATGAAGGAACACCTCAAGTGAAGAGGTCCAGAGGAACACTGCTGTATTCTCAATATGAGAATTTCACCATGAAGGAAGGAGAAACCATCCTAGAGATGTATACAAGGTTTACCACACTGACAAATGAACTTAAGTCTCTTGGAAGGATTATCCTTAAAGAAGACAAAGTTGAGAAGATTTTAACAAGGGTTCTGCCAGTCTCTTGGGAAAGCAAAATTACTGCTATCCAGGAATCAAAGAATATTGCTACTCTCAAGCTGGATGAACTAATTGGAAACCTTACTGCCTATGAACTGAGAAGACAAACCATGAAAATGGATGCACCCAAGAAGGAAAGGAGTCTGGCTCTCAGAATTGCTGAAGGTTCAGATCTGGAGGATGATGAAATGGCTATGATCACAAGAGATTTCAAAAAGTACCTGATGAGAGGAAAGGATCTTCAAGAGGTACAACCTTCAACAAACCAAGGGCTCCTGAGAAACAGACCAATGAGGGTTGCTACAGGTGTGGTAAGACTGATCACATGATCTAGAATTGTCCTCAATGGGAAATTGAGTGGAAAAAGGAAAGGACTGAACGAAGGAACAGGTTCAACCAAAAAGGAACAAAGGTTCAACAAAGGCTATGGTTACTGCCTGGGGAGAAACATCAGATGAGGACTCAGAAGATGAAGATAGAGATGAACAAGCGCTTATGGCCATTGGAGAATCAGATGATGAACAAGAGGTAAGTATTCTTCATCTCAAGGACAAGATTAAATTCATGTCTAAAGAAAGGTTGTCTGAGCTACTGCTAGAATTCATTGATGAGTCTGAGATAATTAACAATGAGAAGGAAGAACTGTCTAGGGAATGTGTGATCCTAAAAGCCAAGTGCAAAAATCTAGAATCTAGGGCTAATGAGAGTGAAAGTAAAAATGCTGAGTTGAAGAACCAGGTTCTTGAACTTGACACTAGTGTCCTAGAACTTAGGTCGGAGAACTTAAAACTGAAATTAGGAACTGGAAAGAAGAAAACTGATCACACACATCTCACCCTAGAAGAAAACTTAGGAAATATGAAGGATGAGCTGTACAGAAAGGACGGGCAGAAAAGAGTACTAAAAGAAGATCTAGGGAAGGTAAAACATGAACTAGACAGAACTTGCAAATGGAACAAGGCTTCTGATGCACTCTCTTGGTTACAAGAACATCACAGTAGCAACAAAAGAGGACTTGGTTATGGGACACAAGCACCTAAGTGGGATCCTAAAAGCAAGTACCTCACTCTTCCTGAGAACAAAATTTGCACACACTGTGGCAAGACTGGCCATTACAAAATGAATGTAATGCAAAAGAAAAGGCCAGTCAAAAGAACAAAACTTTTGTTCAAGAAAAAAATAGGCTGCTTGGGTGAGCTAGAAGGAATCTGATTCATCCCTTTGCCTAAAAAAAGGGACCCAAACTAGTTTGGGTTCCTAAGACTAACCCATAATTTCTTTTTGCAGGTCCAAATGAAGGGAAGTAGCCAAATATGGTACATAGATAGTGGCTGCTCAAAACATATGACTGGAAGCAATAATCAGTTCCTTTCACTTGAGGACTTAAAGGGAGGTAATGTCTCCTTTGGATGGGAAGAAAGGTGAGATTATTGGGGTTGGAAAGGTAGGTAAGACAGACTCTCACTCCATCGAGAATGTCTACTTGATAGATGGCTTGAAATACAGCCTGATCAGTGTGTCACAACTGTGTGATAGAGGTAACCTTGTAGCATTCACCTCTACTAAGTGCTTTGTGATTAACCTTACCACTGACAAGATTGTTATGCAGGGAAAAAGAGTTAACAATATTTACATTGTAGATTTGTCAACTCTTTCTGAAAATGAACTAACCTGCCTAAGTGTGTTGGATAATGATCCCCTCCCGTGGCACAAAAGACTTGGTCATGCTAGTTTGAATCAGCTAAACAAATTAGTCTCAAGGGACTTGGTGATAGGGTTACTCAATATCAAGTTTAAGGAAGACAAAGTTTGTGAGGCATGTGCAAGGGGGAAGCAGGTAAGATCAACCTTCAAAAGCAAGAAGATGGTAAGCACAACCAAGTCGTTGGAACTGGTCCATATGGATCTCTGTGGTCCAATGAGAACCACGAGCAGAGGTGGAAAGAAATATGTAATGGTACTTGTTGATGATTATTCTAGATTTACCTGGGTTCTATTTCTAACTTCTAAAGATGAAGCATTTGACATATTTACTTCCTTTGTTAGAAAAACTCAGAAACAATTAGGAAATCAACTTGCATCCATTAGGTCTGATCATGGAACTGAATTTGAAAATGCTAAGTTTGCTGAATTCTGTGATGAAAATGGTATAGATCATAATTTCTCTACCCCTAGGACTCCTCAACAAAATGGAGTAGTTGAAAGAAAGAACAGGACTCTTGAAGACATGGCTAGGACTATGCTTCTTTCTAGTAAGCTGCCCCATAACTTCTAGGCAGAGGCTGTAAACACTGCATGTTACATTATCAATAGATGCATGACTAGACCTCTTGTAGAGAAGACACCCTATGAGTTACTTAAAGGGAGAAAACCAAATATATCCCATCTTAGGGCATTTGGATGCAAGTGCTTTGTGCACAATAATGGAAAAGACTCCCTAGGTAAGTTTGATCCCAGAAGTGATGAGGGAGTATTCTTGGGATATTCTTCACATAGCAAAGCATATAAAGTGTTCATTAAAAGAACTTTGTGTGTAGAAGAAAGTGTACATGTAGTATTTGATGAAACTAACATTCTTTCTGAGAGACAGGAACATGAAGATGAAGCCATTGGATTGGTAAAGGATTTGACTGAAGCCTCAGCACAAGTCAAAGTGGCACCAAAAGAAGGAACAGGTGATGGAACAGGTTCTTCCATCAAGGGCAACCTGACAGGGGGAACTTGTCAAAGAGGAATTGAAATAAATCCCCTAAAAGAACCTGTTCATGACCCTTTTCCTTAGCAACAGATCATGGGAGAAGCATCTAGTAGAAACCAGCTAGTTGTGAAACCTCACAAGTATCAAAGTTCTCATCCCATTGAGAACACTATCACTGATCCAACATCTGGAGTCAAAACTAGATCACAACTGAAGAATCTGTGTGCCTTTGATGCCTTTTTATCTCTTATTGAACCTAAAAATGTTGTTGAAGCTTTGCAGGATGCAGATTGGGTCAATGCAATGCAAGATGAACTCAATCAGTTTGAGAGAAGTCAAGTTTGACATCTAGTTCCAAGGCCCAAGGATAGATCAGTTATTGGTACAAAATGGGTCTTTAAAAACAAACTTGATGAAGATGGAACTGTTACAAGAAACAAGGCAAGACTGGTGGTCCAAGGTTACAACCCAGAGGAGGGCATAGATTATGATGAGACTTTTGCTCCAGTTGCAAGACTAGAGGCAATCAGACTTCTCATAACCTTTGCAGCACACATGGAATTCACTCTTCATCAGATGGATGTCAAAAGTGCCTTCCTGAATGGCTACCTGAAAGAAGAAGTGTTTGTAAAATAACCTCCAGGGTTTGAGAGCAAGGATGTCCTGAGCATGTGTACAAGCTAGAGAAGGCTCTCTATGGACTCAAGCAGGCCCCAAGAGCATGGTATGAACGACTGTCCAAATTCCTGCTTGAACATGGCTACAAAAGAGATAAAATTGACAGTACCTTATTCTTAAGGGAAAAAGGTAAGGACCTCCTTGTGGTGCAAATATATGTTGATGACATAATCTTTGGGGCCACCACTGATAAGCTAAGTAAGGAATTTGCAAAACTAATGGGGAGTGAGTTTGAAATGAGCATTATTGGTGAGCTTAACTTCTTCTTAGGCTTACAGATCAAACAAAGTCCAAATGGAACCATGATCCATCAGCAGAAGTATGCAAAGGAGCTAATCAAATAGTCTAAAATGGAAGAATCTAAAGAAATAGACACACCCATTGCAACTGCCACTAAATTAGATGTTGATGAACCTGGTTCATCAGTTGATCAAAAGTTGTATAGGGGTATGATTGGTTCACTCCTGTATCTTACTGCTAGCAGACCTGACATTGTTTTCAATGTAGGTCTTTGTGCTCGCTTTCAGGCTAATCCCAAACAGTCTCACCTGACTGCTGTCAAGAGGATACTGAGATATTTGAAAGGCACCACTCATCTGTGTCTTTGGTATCCCAAAGGTAGCAATTTCAGTCTAGTAGGATATGCTGATGCTGATTATGCAGGTTTTCTAGTGGATAAGAAGAGCACCTTAGGTATGGCATACTTCCTTGGTTCATGTCTTGTGTCATAGGCTACCAAAAAGCAAAATTCAGTGGCCTTGTCTACTGCTGAAGTTGAATATGTTGATGCTGCTTCTTGTTGTGCTCAATTCCTATGGATCAAACAGCAGCTGGTAGATTTTGGTGTTGAAGTTGGTTGCATTCCTATATTCTGTGATAACACTAGTGCTATAAGTATGACAAAGAACCCTGTTCATCATAAGAGGACTAAGCACATAGATGTTAGGCACCACTTCTTAAGAGATAAGTATGAGAAAAGATTTATCTCCATAGAATTTTGTACTACTGATAAAACAAATTGCTGACATCTTCACTAAAGCACTAAGTAGAGAAAACTTTGAGAGAAACAGGTTGGAATTAGGGATGATTAAGATCACCTAATAGGTCCAGTTCAGAATGCACAATGAAAAAAAAATTTGGCTAGGAATTTTGAACTTGTGTAAATATCTAGATTAATTTTTACTCAGCTTCATACTTTAACTAGTATACTCATGTGACATGTGTTTATATGACTCACAGATCTCTTATAAAATTTTCTCTATTATGGTATATGAGGCATGTTCAAGAGAATTCTAAATGAAGAACCTGGTTCATCAGTATAGGCTCATATGAAAGCTCAGGTATGTTCTCTACACTTTGCACAACTAGAAAGATTAACGGTTCAATCATGAGCAGAAGTCCAATACTTGTCAAATTCCTAGAAAATTCTATCCGTTGGCTTTGAACCAGTTCCGTCCCTCTAGAATTCTAAATCGTAATTTTTGCCTAATATCTAGGGAAGCCAAATGATCATTAAAATTTCTGGACTCTCAGTTTGATTAGACTTCTATTTGACCCCTGAAAAAGCTGTCGTTACTGAACTAATGTCTAATTCTCTTTAAATACACACTACATCTCCATCCTTCTTCATTATTCAAAAACCGTCAAAAATCCTTCTTCATTTCAAATTGTCCTCTTCTCCAAAATTCCCAAATTCTTTCAAGAAACGAACAATCATGTCTAACCCACAAGATCATCCTAGCACTCCTCCACCACCATCACCCTCAAACATCCTCATCTACTCCACCTAATGTATCTCCACAACCTAGGTTTCGAAGGCAGAAAATGCTTGCTCGAAAAACTGTAGCATCTGGGGCTCTGAGGAAGGTTTTAAATGAAAGGTTGAAAGCTAGTCAAGTAAAAGAAAGCCCAGCTCAAAATTCTGACTCCAGTTCTGAGTCTGAATCCTTTCAATCTGCGATTGAAGGTGAAGGACATGGGTCTTCTGACACTGAGAAAATTCAAGAATCACCCACTGAGGTAAGTTCATCTATGGTTGAAAACTTAAAGACTATGTTTGTTCTGATTGGCCCTATTAGGGATGTTAAGTTGCCTGAGTCGAGTAGGAGTGGAGGTAAAAAGAAAGGAAAAGAGAGAGAGGGTGCAAGTGGTGTAGAGAGGGGAAATGGGAAGGGAGAAGTTTTGGCTATATGTGGGGTTGCACAAGAGAGGGTAGAAAAGAGTGGCATGAAGTCAGGGGGAAGTGGTTCTGGGGAAGCAGCTGAGGGGTTGGTTCATCTAAGCAACCAAAGTGATGAACCTATTTCATCTACTGAAGAAACCTTGGCTGACCTACTGAAAAAGGTTGGAGCAAGTTATGACCCAAAGAAACGCAAAGCTACCACACCAAAAGCCCCAAATATTCCCAAGCCATCCAAGAAAAGAAAAGCCTCATCCCAACACCTACTGCCTCTTCAGTGCCTAGGGGTAGAGCCACAAGAAGCAGGGTAAAACAAAGTGAAGATGATCTACAAAAGGCCTTAGAAGAAAGTAAGAAAAAGAAAATAGAGAAGGGAAAGGGAAAGGTAGCAGAATCGTTTGAGGTTGTAGAGGAAGAGGATATGGAACTGGTCCATCAAGAAAGGGGTACAACAGTGGAGGTTCCTACACCCAAACCTAAAAAGCCAAAGACTTCCTCCAAGAAGTCTTCTACTGAACCCGTGTCTGCTAAACCCTCACTAGCCAAAAGGACTAGATCTGTAGTGAAAGCTAAACAAACAAAAGTCTCAGATGATGAAGAGTGGAGTGGAGAAGAAGAAGAAAATGAATCTGAGAAGGAACAGGACAAGTTTTCCATCTTTGGAAAAAGAAAAATTTTAAAAGGTAGATTGTTGAAAGACCTGGTGGCACCAAGGATGATGAGATTGGTTGACTCTTTAGCTACTCAAGGTTGGAAGGACATGGTCCTTCAGATGGATGGGAGACTGGCCAGAAATGAGCTAATTGAGTTTATGGCCAATGCTGTTGTTACGGATGGGGTAGTCAGTAGTTTGGTCAAGGGAGTCCCAGTGCAGTTTGATGCTGAGAAACTGGGAGAAATTCTGGACATACCCTCTGAAGGGTTTGATGATTACACTAGGCAAAGGTGGCCATGCCTGGACTCCCTCCCTACAACCCTTGAAATCACCAAAAGGTTCTGTGACTTTGAGGAAGTGAATGAAGTCAGGGTTGTGCAGAAAAGTGAGATAAGGCCTGAGCACAAGGTGGTGTTTGAGTTTGTCAACAAGTGCTTATTGCCTAGACAAGAAAGAAGGCACATTGCTAACTACATGGACCTGGTTCTTATGGAGTGCCTTGAGAGAGGAAAGCAAATCAACTGGCTTGCCCTCATTGTCAAATTGCTAGACAGGGTCATAAATGGCTCCAAGGCTCATGCTACTCCATATGGCTTCATACTAACCACAGTTCTGGATAGGCTAAATGTGCCCTTGAAGAAATGGGAAATGGCCTCGAGCAAGGAACACTTTGGCATCAAAATACTTCTGGCCTGTGATTATCCGGTCAATGCCATTCCAGTTGAACCTGGTTCATCTCTGAAGACACCCATCAACAGCAAAGTTAGAACTTTGGTTCAGGAATATGGAGCTAAGGATGCTGAAGTTGCAAGGCTCAAGGCTCGTGTGGTTGAATTGGAACCTGAGAAGGATGGCCTTAGAACTGAGCTTGCCAAAGAAAAGGAGAAGAATGATGGAATTCTTTAGAACATGCTGAATCTTCTCCAAACTCAACCTCCCAGTTCCTCTTCCCCTTAGGACTCCTAGCACTTATTTCCTGAACTTGTTTAGTAAGTGACCCCAGTGACCCAAATTAGGGATTTTTTTGTTTTTTGCTCATGGTTTGAATATTTTTCTTTCTTTTTGTGGATTGTTAATGGCAACATATCACTATCAATGACAACTGTTGTTTTCTCTTGATTTATGATTATTTTGACCTTCATAGTTTAATATGTTTGTTGATTACTGATGATATTATCATGATTGCACTTGTAGTTTCCCCTGTGGCCATGAGTATTTATTAAAATCTGGGTTTCTCAGTGTATATGCAACTTTTCGATGATGCCAAAAGGGGGAAGAGATAGTGTGCTTTACATATTCTGAAATAAGTGATGTTTATAACCTAATTAACCTGGTCCTTAATGATAAGTAAATTTTATACATTTAGTATTGATGGTTAAGCTGAGTTCTTACAGGCTTCAAATCAGTAAAAAGCACAGAGTCTGTCATCATCAAAAAGGGGGAATTTGTTGGCCCAGGAACAGGTGAAGTTTTGAAGAATGACAAATGAACTCAGTCGTGGAACAGGTCGATCATGTGAAGCACAGTCATGATCAACCTACACATGTGAGGTGCACGTGAAAGAGATAAGTCCCATTGATTAAGCAGCAATATCTCCTGATATGATCGAAAAGGTTTCATATTGGATAAGGGGAGAGAGTCTCCTTATGTGAAGAGAACACAATTCGGATAAAAGATAGTGTTGGAGTTTGTGATGTTCAAGGAATCAACTTCGATGGAAGATCAGCAATTGAGTCCCAATCAAACTCTAGTTACTAACCTATTAAATAATAGTGATTGTTCTCTTTTACATGGATTGCACAAACGCAGAAGTTAAACTAAATTGAGAGCAAAAGAGCAAGGCGATTTTACAAGCAATTTATGTGAGATTTGAGTGTGCACTCCTGAAGCTACTTGAACGAGATAGAAGAACCAATTCCATTGTGTCTTTCTTTATTTCTAGTTCAATTGTAGTAGGAGATTTAAACTTGTACCTTTCAGCTTTAATAGAAGCAATTGTATTAGGTACTTAGAGTGTTCAAGTTATATGCTAACTTGAGGTTGTCGCAACAGTTGAGGCTGTGTGCTACAACGGGATTAGAGTTAATCCTTAGGTTTACAAAAAGTTTTGTAAATGCTATTTTTGGCTCGGTGATTTTAGTGGAAGTTTGGGAAAATCCTATTGAGTAGTAGGTCGTGGTTTTTTCACCTTTTGAGCCAGGTGTTTTCCACGTAAAATCTCTGTGTTCTTTATTTTATGTACTTAGTATTCCGCAAACAGTAGTAGTTAGTACACCTAGAAGAACCAGGTTCTTCTAGAGCGAAAATTGGGTACCACACAAATCACCCTACCCCCCCCCCCCCCTCTTGTGTGGTATTGACGTTAAGAACATCAGAGTGCTTAAGGAAAGATAAACCCGTTCTATCATAGCACATCCAACCTTAGTCCAAAAGACTTCATTGCATTTTGAAAAAGCCCTACGTGATTTCAAGATGAGTGAGCTTACATTAGTGGTGATTTACATGAGGGGCAAGCCTATGGTACTTAGAGCCGTACTTGTGACATTCTTTTGACAATGATGAGCGAACCTTTCACAAATCTTTGAGTTGAGTGCTACATTACTTATTGAGTACATGAGGTCAGTTGTTGGCCCAAGTTCAGGTGAAGTTTTGAAGAATGACAAATGCACTCAGTCATGGAACAGGTCCATCATATGAGACACAGTGTTTATCTACCTATACATGTGAGATGCACGTGAAGGAGATAAAGTCTCAAGGATAAAGCAGCAATATCTCCTGAACTGATCGAAAAGGTTGCATATTGGATGAGGAAAGAAAGTATCCTTATAGGAAGAGGACACAATCCGGATAAAGGATAGGGTTGGAGTTTGTATTGTTGTAGGACTCAAATTCGACAAAGGATCAGCAATTGAGTCTCAATCAAACTCTGATTACTAACTCATTAAATAACAATGATTGTTCTCTTTTACAGGCATTGCACAAACGCAGAAGTGAAACTAAATTGAGAGCAAAAGAGAGAGGCAATTTTGCAAGCAATTTATGTGAGATTCAAGTGTGCATTCATGAAGCTACTTGGACAAGATAGAAGAACCAATTCCATTGTGTTTATTCTTATTCTAGTTCAATTATAGTAGGTGGTTTAACGTTGTACCTTTCCAGCTTTCATAGAAGCAATTGTATTAGTACTTTGAGTACTCAAGTTAGAGTTAACTTGAAAGTGTCGCAACAGTTAAGGCTGTGTGCCACACTGTGATTAGAGTTTAATCCTTAGGTTTACAAGAGTTTTAAATGCTATTTTGGCTCAGTGATTTTAAGGAAGTTTGGGAAAATCCTACTGATAGTAGGTCGTTGTTTTTCACCTTTTGAGCCAGGTGTTTTCCACGTAAAACCTCTGTGTTCTTTATTTTATGCACTCTTAATTTCGCAAACAGTAGTAGTAAGTACACCTAGAAGAACCAGGTTCTTCTAGAGTGAAAATTGGGTACCACACAAAATCCACCCCCTCTCTTGTGTGGTATTGACGTTTAGAACATCAATTGGTATCAGAGCGGGTTATCCTTGAAGAGGCTAACACCTTAGGAGAAGATCAACATGAGTGCACCACCTGGGAACTAGGAAGGGCAATCCACTACTAGACCTCCACTTTTCAATGGTCAGTACTATTCTTGGTGGAAGAACAGGATGAGAGATAACATCATAGGGGAAGACTATGAACTCTGGGACATAGTCACTGATGGTCCCCTAGCAACCACAAAGAAGAATGCTGAAGGTTGATGTGCCAAAGACAAGGGCTGACTGCACTGCTGAAGACCTGAGGAAGTGGGAGAAAAATGCTAAGGCCAAGAAATGGCTTGTGTGTGGACTAGGTCCAGATGAGTACAGTAGGATCCAAAGCTGTATTACTGCTAAGGAGATATGGGACACTTTGCAAGTGGCCCATGAAGGAACACCTCAAGTGAAAAGATCAAGAGGAACACTGCTGTATTCTCAATATGAGAATTTTACTATGAAGGAAGGAGAAACTATCCAGAAGATGTATACTAGGTTCACTACACTGACAAATGAACTTAAGTCTCTTGGAAGGGTTATTCTTGAAGAAGACAAGGTTGAGAAAATTCTGACAAGGGTTTTGCCAGTCACATAGGAAAGCAAACTCACTGCTATTCAGGAATCCAAGAATATTGCTACTCTCAGACTGGATGAACTGATTGGAAATCTGACTGCTTATGAAATGAGAAGCCAAACCATGAAGATGGATACACCCAAGAAGGAGAGAAGCTTAGCTCTCAGAATTGCTAAAGGTTCAGATCTGGAAGATGATGAGATGGCTATGATCACTAGGGATTTCAAAAAGTACCTGATGAGAGGAAAGGGTTCTTCAAGAGGTACAACCTTCAACAAAAGCAGAGCTCCTGAGAAACAGACCAATGAGGGTTACTACAAGTGTGGTAAGACTGATCACATGATTAAAAACTGCCCTCAATGAGAAATTGAGTGGAAGAAAGAAAGAGCTGAACGAAGGAACAGGAAGAAGGAACAGGTTCAACCTAAAAGAAACAAAGGTTCAACAAAGGATATGGTTGCTGCTTGGGGAGAAACCTCAGATGAAGACTCAGAAGGTGAAGCTGAAGAAGAGCAAGCACTGATGGCCATCGAAGAATCAGATGATGAACAAGAGGTAAGTATTCTCCATCACAAAGACAAGATTAAATTCTTGTCTAAAGAAAGGTTGGCTGAGCTATTACTAGACTTCATTGATGAGTCTGAGATAATTAATAATGAGAAGGAAGTTCTGTCTAGGGAATGTGTGATCCTAAAAGCAAAATGCAAAAGTCTAGAGTCTAGAGCAAATGAGAGTGATAACAAAAATGCTGAGTTGAAGAACCAGGTTCTTGAACTTGACAACAGTGTCCTAGAACTTAGGTCTGAAAACTTAAAACTGAAATTAAGAACAGGAAAGAAGAAAGCTGATCACACATATCTCACTCTAGAAGAAAATCTGGGAAAAATGAAAGATGAATTTTATAAGAAAGATGAATTCATCAAAGTCTTAAAGGAAGATCTAGGAAAGGTGAAACATGAACTAGATAGAACTTGCAAGTGGAACAAGGCTTCTGATGCACTCTCCTGGCTGCAAGAGCATCACAGTAGCAACAAAAGAGGACTCTGCTATGGGACTCAAGCTCCAAAATGGGATCCTAAAAGCAAGTACCTCACACTTCCTGAAAATAAAATCTGCAGACACTGTGGCAAGACTGGCCATTACAAATATGAATGTAATGCAAAAGAAAAGGCCAGTCAAAAGAACAAAGCTTTTGTTCAAGAAAAAAAATAAGCTGCCTGGATGGGCAAGAAGGAATTTGATTCACCCTTTTGCTTATAGAAAGGGGCCCAAACTAGTTTGGGTTCCTAAGACTAACCCCTGATTTCCTTTTGCAGGTCCAAGTGAAAGGGAGGAGCCAAATATGGTATATGGATAGTGGCTGCTCAAAACATATGACTGGGGACAAGGACCAGTTCCTTTCACTTGAGGAATTAAAAGGAGGTAATGTCTCCTTTGGTAATGGAAAGAAAGGTGAGATCATTGGGGTTCGAAAGGTAGGCAAAACAGATTCTCATTCCATAGAGAATGTCTACCTGATAGATGGCTTGAAATATAGCCTAATAAGTGTGTCACAATTGTGTGAGAGAGGTAACCTTGTGGCTTTTACCTCCACCAAATGCTTTGTGATTAACCTTACCACTGACAAGATTGTTTTGCAGGGAAAAAGAGTTAACAATATTTACATTGTAGATTTGTCCACTCTTTCAGAAAATGAACTCACTTGTTTAAGTGTGTTGGTTAATGATCCCCTCCTGTGGCACAAAAGACTTGGTCATGCAAGTCTAAATCAGCTTAACAAATTAGTCTCTAAAGACTTGGTGATAGGATTACCTAATATCAAGTTCAAGGAAGACAAAGTTTGTGAGGCATGTGCAAGGGGGAAGCAGGTAAGGTCATCCTTCAAAAGCAAGAAAATGGTAAGTACAACCAAGTCGTTGGAACTAGTCCATATGGATCTATGTGGTCCAATGAGAACCATGAGCAGAGGTGGAAAGAAATATGTAATGGTGCTAGTTGATGATTATTCTAGATTTACCTGGGTTCTATTTCTAACCTCCAAAGATGAAGCATTTGACATGTTTTCTGCATTTGTTAGAAAAACTCAGAAACAATTAGGAAATCAACTTGCCTCCATTAGGTCTAATCATGGAACTGAATTTGAAAATTCCAAGTTTGCTGAGTTCTGTGATGAAAATGGTATAGATCATAATTTCTCCGTCCCTAGGACCCTTCAGCAAAATGGAGTAGTTGAAAGAAAGAATAGAACTCTTGAGGATATGGCTGGAACCACGCTACTTTCTAGTAAATTGCCTCACAACTTCTGGGCAGAGGCTGTAAACACTGCATGTTACATAGTAAATAGATGCATGACCAGACCTCTGGTAGAGAAGACTCCCTATGAGTTACATAAAGGGAGAAAACCAAACATATCCCATCTTAGGGCATTTGGTTGCAAGTGCTATGTGCACAATAATGGAAAAGACTCCCTAGGAAAATTTGATCCCAGAAGTGATGAGGGAGTATTCTTGGGATATTCTTCACATAGCAAAGCATATAAAGTGTTTATAGAAGAACTTTGTGTGTAGAAGAAAGTGTGCGTGTAGTATTTGATGAAACTAACATTCTTTCTGAGAGACAGGAACATGAAGATGAAGCCATTGGATTGGTGAAAGACTTGACTGAAGCATTAGCTCAGGTCAAAGTGGCACCAACAGAAGGAATAGGTGATGAAACAGGTTCTTCCATACAGGGCAACCTGACATGGGGAAGAAATCAAAGAGGAATTGAAATAAACTCCTTGAAGGAACCTTAATTGAAATCGGAACACTTGGTTCCTTAAGGTTGGCTTAAAAGAACAAGTTTGACTTCGGTCAATGTTTTGAGTAAACGACCTCAGAATCTGGATTTGAAGGTTCCAACAGGTTCGTATGATGATTTCGGACTTGGGCATATGTCCGATCGGGTTTTGGATGTCCCGGGAGCGTTTTGGCGCTTAATAGTGAAAGTTGATTCCTTAAGGATTTTGAAGTTCTTAAATATTTGGTTTGGAGTGGGTTTTTGTGTTATCGAGGTTTGAATGGAATTCCGAGACCAAGAATAGTCCCGTATTGTCATTTAAGACTTGCACGCAAATTTGGAGTCTCCGAGTAGTATAAATCTGTTCCGTCGCATTGGATGTGAATTGAAGAACTTGAAGTTTCATAAGTTTGGAATTCAATTGGTTTAGGGGTGATTCTTAGATTTTTGTTGTTTCGGGCGTTCGAGGGTCGAGCGAGTCCATTTTATTATTTCAAACTTGTCGGTTCGGGCGGGCCCCCGAAGGGGCCTTGAGCGTCAATCGGACGAGGCTCGAGTTGAGTTAGAAAAATTTGAAAGAGCTGAAGCTCCAGGTTGCTGTCATAACCGCACCTGCGGTTGGCTAGCCGCAGGTGCGAGACCGCAGAAGTGGTCAACCCTTAGCAGGTGCGGCCCAAGGGGAGGAGCTAGGAACTGCGGCTCCTCTTCCGCAGAAGCGGCCCCTAGACCGTAGATGCGGTCCCAGTCAAGCCGGTCCGATTCAGCAGATGCGGACCTTCCCTCGCAGAAGCGAGACCGCAGATGCGGTCCCCTAACCGCAAGTGCGGAAATCGCAGAAGGTAGTGCCTTCATTTAATATGGGAAATGTGTCATTTTTGACAAATTTCATTCAATTGTTGGGCGATTTGAGAGCTTCCAAAGAGGGGATTTCGGCCTAGCATTGTGAGGTAAGTTAGTTCTTCATAATGCGAGTTTAATACATAGTTTTAGGGTAGATTATACCTTGTAAATTAGTAAAAATTTCGGGTATAGAGTAAAACCTAGGGTTTTGATTAAAACAAGATTTTACCACGAAATTTGTTATGGAATGAAGTAAAAATCATATATTCTTGATCCTTAGGTTATGGGTAACAACTTCCCTCGATCACAAGTATCAAAGTTCTCATCCCATTGAGAACATTATCACTGATCCAACATCTGGAGTTAAAACCAGATCACAATTAAAAAATCTGTGTGCTTTTGATGCTTTTCTATCTATCATTGAACCTAAAAATGTTGTTGAGGCTTTGCAGGATGCAGATTGGGTGAATGCAATGCAGGAGGAGCTTAACTAGTTTGAAAGGAGTCAAGTTTGGCACCTAGTACCAAGACCCAAGGACAGATCAATCATTGGTACAAAATGGATCTTCAGGAACAAACTTGATGAAGATGGAACAGTTACAAGGAACAAGGCAAGATTGGTGGTCCAAGGTTACAGCCAGGAGGAGGGCATAGACTATGATGAGACTTTTGCTCCAGTTGCAAGACTAGAGGCAATCAGACTTCTCATAGCCTTTGCAGCACATATGGAATTTACTCTTCATCAGATGGATGTCAAAAGTGCCTTCCTAAATGGCTACCTAAAAGAAGAAGTGTTTGTGAAACAACCTCCAGGGTTTAAGAGTAAGGAATGTCCTGAGCATGTGTACAAGCTGGACAAGGCTCTCTATGGACTCAAGCAGGCCCCAAGAGCATGGTATGAACGACTGTCAAAATTCCTACTGGAGCATGGTTACAAGAGAGGTAAAATAGATAGTACCTTATTCTTAAGGGAAAAGGTAAGGATCTCCTTGTTGTGCAAATTTATGTTGATGACATAATCTTTGGGGCCACCACTGACAAGCTAAGTAAGGACTTTGCAAAATTAATGGGGAGTGAGTTTGAAATGAGCATGATGGGTGAGCTTAATTTCTTCTTAGGCTTACAGATCAAACAAAGTCCAAATGGAACCATGATCCATCAGCAGAAGTATACAAAAGAGCTAATCAAAAAGTTTAAAATGGAGGAATCTAAAGAAATAGACACACCCATTGCAACTGCCACTAAATTAGATGTTTATGAACCTGGTTCATCAGTTGATCAACAGTTGTATAGGGGTATGATTGGTTCACTCTTGTATCTCACTGCTAGCAGACCTGACATTGTTTTCAGTGTAGGACTTTGTGCTCGTTTTTAGGCAAATCCAAAAGAGTCTCACTTGACTGCTGTCAAGAGGATATTGAAATATCTGAAAGGAACCACTGATATGTGTCTTTGGTATCCTAAAGGTAGTAATTTTGATCTAGTAGGATATGCTGATGCTGATTATGCAGGTTTCCTAGTGGATAGAAAGAGCACCTCAGGTATGACACACTTCCTTGGTTCATGTCTTGTGTCATGGGCTACCAAAAAGCAAAACTTTGTGGCCCTATCTACTGCTGAAGCTGAGTATGTTGCTGCTGCTTCTTGTTGTGCTCAATTACTATGGATCAAACAACAGCTGATAGATTTTGGAATTGAAGTGGGATGTATTCCAATATTCTATGATAACACTAGTGCTATAAGTATGACAAAGAACCCTGTTCATCATAAGAGGACTAAGCACATAGATGTTAGATACCACTTCTTAAGAGATAACTATGAGAAAGGATTGATTTCAATAGAATTCTGTGCTACTGATAAACAAATAGCTGACATCTTTACTAAAGCACTGAGTAGAGAAAACTTTGAGAGGAACAGGTTGGAATTAGGGATGATTAAGATCACCTAATAGGTCCAGTTCAGAATGCACAATGAAAAAAAAATGAAAATTTGGTTAGGAGTTCTAATTATTGTGTAAATATCTAGATCAATTCTTACTCAGTTTCATACTTTATTCAGTATACTCCTGTGACATGTGTATATATGACTCACTGATCTCTTACAAAGTTTTTTCTATTATGACATTTGAGGCATGTTCAAGAGAGTTCTACTTGAAGAACCTGGTTCATCAGTATATGCTTATGAGAAAGTTCAGGTATGTTTTTTATACGTTGCACACTTAGAAAGATTAATTTTTCAATCATGAGCAGAAGTCCAACATTCATGAAATTCCCAGAAATTCTATCCGTTGAGCATTGAACCAGTTTCATTCTCCTAGAACTCTAAATAAAACGGGATTTTTGCCTAAAATATAGTGTCGCTTATTAATCACTAGGAGATCGGAATACTAAAGTGATTAGACTTCTAATTGACTCCTGCAAAAAGGCTGCCGTTACTGCAATGACTTCTAATCATCTTTAAATGCACCACACCTTTTCTTCCTTAGTCCATAACTGTCAAAACTCTTCTTAAGTTCTGATCACCCTTCTTCTCTCCAAAATTCCAAAATTTTTTAAGAAATAATCCACCATGTCTAAACCCCAAAATAATCCTGGCACACCCCCACCAGCATCTCCCTCGAACACATCCTCATCTACTCCTCCTATTGAAAACCCAAAACCTAGGTTTCGTAGGCAGAAAATGATAGCTAGAAAAACTGTAGCTTTTGGAGCTTTAAGGAAAGCTTTAAGTGAGAAATTGAAGGCTAGCCAGAGGAAGGAAAGTCATGCTCAAAAATCTGACTCAAGCTCTAAGTCTGATGATTTTTTTTCTGCCAGCGAAGGTGAAGAACATGGGTCTTCAAACACTGAAAATGTTCAAGAAAACCTTGGTCAGGTAAATACTTGTTTGGTATTCTCTGATGTGGTTGAAAAGGTTGAAAATAGATTTGTCTTGGTTGGTCCTGTTAAAGATGTACAGGGGGCTGACTCTAGTAGAAGAGAAGGTATAAAGAAAGAAAAAGAGAGAGAGAGGGAGTCAGTAGTAATGTGAGGGGAAATAAGAAAGAAAAAGTATTGGCTATTTGTGGAGGTGTTGAAGAAGGTGGTAACAACTCAGGGGGAAATAGTTCTGGGGAGGCGGCTGAATGGCTAGTAAATTTAAGCAAGCATCAAGATGAAACTGGTGCATCTAGGGAAGAAACTATGGCAGATATGCTGAAGAAAGTTGGGGCCAGTTATGATCCAAAGAAGCGCAAGGCTGCCTCACAAAAGGCTCCAACTACTTCCAAGCCACCCAAGAAAAGCAAAATATCATCTCCAAAATCTAGTGTACCTTCAGTACCTAAGGGAAGAGCTACCAGGAGCAGGGTGAAGCAGAATTGCAGAAAGCTCTGGAAGAGAGCGGGAAGAAAAAGAGAGAAAAAGGAAAGGCTAAGGTTATGGAGAGTGTTGAGATTGCAGAAGAAGAAGAAGAGATGGACCTGCTCCATCAAGAAAGAGGAACAACTGAGGAGGTTCCTTCTCCCAAACCAAAAAGATCCAAGACTTCTTCCAAGAAGTCTTCCTTTGAACCTGTATCTACTGAACCCTCCTTAGCCAAAAGAACCAGATTTGCAGTGAAAGGGAAAAAGGTAAAAATTAATGGAGAAGAAAAACAATGGAGTGGAGAAGAAGAAGAGGAGGAGTCTGAGAAAGAACAAGATAGATTTGCCATTTTTGGCAGGAGAAAATTTTTGAAAGGCAGGTTGTTGAAAGACCTGGAGGAGCCAGGAATGAGAAGATTGGTGGATACTCTAGCTGCACAAGGGTGGAAGGACATGGTCCTTGAAATGGATGACAGATTGGCTAGAAATGAATTGATAGAGTTTATGGCCAATGCCACTGTGAAAAATGGGGTAGTCTCCAGCATGGTGAAGGGTGTAAAAGTAGAGTTTGATGCAACCAAGTTGGGTGAGATTCTGGACATACCTAGTGAAGGGTATGATGATTATACTAGGCAGAGGTGGCCTTGTCTGGATTCTCTCCCTACTGCTCTTCAAATCACCAGAAATTTTTGTGATGCTGCTAATGCTGAAGATGTACCTGAAGCCAGATTTGATCAGAAGAGTGAGATGAGACCTGTGCACAAGGTTTTATTTGAATTTGTGAATAAGTGCCTGTTGCCCAGACAGGAGAGGAGGCATACTGCCAACTATATGGACCTGGTGCTTACGGAATGCCTTGAGAGTGGAAAGCAGATAAATTGGCCTACTTTTATTGTCAAACTACTGGACAGGGTCATTAATGGATCCAAGGCACATGCAACTCCATATGGGTTCATACCTACAACTGTGCTGGACAGGCTAAGGGTGCCTTTGAAGAAATGGGAGATGGCATCAAGCAAGGAGCATTTTGGTGTTAGGACCTTATTGGCTTGTGACTATCCTGTCAATGCCACCCCAGTTGAACCTGGTTCATCTCTGAAGACACCAGTGAATAGCAAAGTTAGGGCTTTGATTCTAGAGTGTGGAACTAAAGATGCTGAAATTGCTAGGCTTCAGGCTCGTGTTGCTGATTTGGAAGCTGAAAGAGATGGGCTTCGAGCTGAGCTAGCAAAAGAAAAGGAGAAAAGTGAAGGAATGCTTCAGAATATGCTCAACCTTCTCCATACCCAGCCCTCTAGTTCCCCCAAGCCTTAGGTCCTCCAGTTCTTATTTTTGAATCTACCTAGAACCCCTAGTGACCCAGATTCGGGACTTTTTCTGTTTTTGTTGCTCATGTTTGGAAGTTTTTCTTTCTTTTTGTGGTCTGTTTGTGGAAACATATCCTAATCAATGACAATTTGCTTTTTCTCTTGTTCTATGAAGATTCTGATCTTAATAGTTAATTTTGTTTGTTGGTTATTGATTAATTGAACCATGTTTTCACTTGCAGTTGCCGCATTGGCCATGAGTAATTATTAACATCTGAGACTCACAATATTTGCAACTTTTCGATGATGCCAAAAGGGGGAAGAGATATTGTACTTTACTTGTTATTCTGACTAATGTGATATTTATAACCTGATTAAACCTGGTCCTTGATGATAAGTTAAACTTTCTAAGTTAAAGTGTTGATGATTAAGCTAAGTTTCATAGGTTTTCTGATCAGTAAAAGCACAGAGTTTGTCATCATCAAAAAGGGGGAATTTGTTGGTCTAAGTTCAGGTGAAATTTTGAAGAATGACAAATGCACTCAGTCATGGAACAGGTCCATCATGTGAGACACAATGTTTATCAACCTATACATGTGAAATGCACGTGAAGGAGATAAGTCTCAAGGATAAAGCAGCAATATCTCCTAAACTGATCGAAAAGGTTGCATATTGGATGAGGAAAGGAAGTATCCTCTTGGTAAGAGGACACAATCCGGATAAAGGATAGGGTTGGAGTTTGTATTGTTCAAGGACTCAACTTCGATGGAAGATTAGCAATTGAGTCTCAATCAAACTCTGGTTACTAACTCATTAAATAACAGTAATTGTTCTCTTTTACAGGTATTGCACAAACGCATAAGTGAAACTAAATTGAGAGCAAAAGAGCGAGGCAATTTTGCAAGCAATTTATGTGAGATTTAAGTGTGCATTCCTGAAGCTACTTGGACAAGATAGAAGAACCAATTCCACTGTGTTTATTCTTATTCTAGTTCAATTGTAGTAGGTGGTTTAAAGTTGTACCTTTCCAGCTTTTGTAGAAGTAATTGTAATAGGTACTTTGAGTATTCAAGTTATAGGCTAACTTGAAGGTGTCGCAACAGTTGAGGCTGTGTGTCACACTGGGATTAGAGTTTAATCCTTAGGTTTACAAGAGTTTTGTAAATGCTGTTTTGGCTCAGTGATTTTAGTGGAAGTTCGGGAAAATCCTACTGAGTAGTAGGTCGTGGTTTTTTCACCTTTTGAGCCAGGTGTTTTCCATGTAAAAATCTCTGTGTTCTTTATTTTATGCACTCTTAATTCCGCAAACAGTAGTAGTAAGTACACCTAGAAGAACCATGTTCTTCTAGAGCGAAAATTGGGTACCACACAAATCACCCCCCTCTTGTGTGGTATTGACGTTTAGAACATCAAGATGCCACATGTGCTGCTCCTCGTACTTGAATGGAATATCATCACCTTGGAAATCTCCTTTGTAGTGGTATGACTTGTTTCCTCCCAGCTTGTCTCATGACCCTGATAGGAGCATAAGGATAGATACCCCTCAACCCAATTAGCACTAAATAAGGAACATCTATTGACCTGATGATAAACTTGCTGGTAGGGAACCACTCGAACATCCAATGGACCTTTTCGTCCGTCAAATTGCTAAAGAAGTGCACCCAATCCACAGCATTTTCCGGTTGTGCAAACCTATCTGCGATGAAAGTCATTCTTTTTGGATGGTGAAAAGTTGTGTGACCATTCCATGGTCGCCGCGAAAATTCCTGACGGTACTGTCCTCTTTGAAGATGCTCCAACAACCATATTTGCAGTAACAAGTTACAGCCCTCGAAATGTCTGAATCCCTTCTTGCAGCGGTCCAAAGCTCAGTATATTTCTGACACGATCATTGGGACGATAGTGTAGGTCTGTCCATCAATTCCTTCCATTAGGGCCTTAGTAACCATAGATAAACGGGTGTGAATCCTTTCTCCTTGTATCAAGAATACCAACATTCCCAGAAAACAGACAATGAACACGAAAACCCCACGGTGGGTCCAACCCAACGAAGTAATAGCAAACTCATCATGGTAAAGGCGGTAGGATTTGCTGTGTCCGTAATATGCGTAGAGGAAGTCGAACGGTATGTAAGACTTCTTTAAGCAGACTGACTCATCATTCTTTCTAAAACCCATCATTTTCAGAAATCCTTGAGAAGTGTGATTTTCAAGTACCAATAGACCATGGCTATACCAAGGAAGTCCAGCAAAAACCCCTATTACCTCTAGAAGGGGAGTCATTTCTATATCTCCAAAATGGAAAACAACCCTCTTTTCATCCCATAACATAGTAGCGGCCTCGATCAGTACATTGTTTGGTTGAATGTCTAGCAAAGAAGGTAGATTCCCAAGAACTCTTTTCACGTGGTTTGTCACTTGGTGCGAGATTTTCCCACCAATCTAGTAGCAAAGGTGGGATATTTTGAACCATGCCAAACCTGGGGACCTCGTGCCTCATTTCTACAAAACAGATAAAGTTAGCCCTTGGCCCCTCCAGATTCAGCTATTTTCACGCTAATGATCAACATATTGGCATGTTTTTCTCCAAATGATGCACAGATCGTGATTATGTCCATTGGGATTATGGGAATCACGGCTAACTTTGGACAAGGTTTGTCTTAGTGAGTTATTGCACGGACAACATTCTAACTCATACTAGGTTTAAACATGATGCATGCACAACGGATTTTAGGATGGGGTTTCTAGAAGAGTCTAGACTGGTACCCTCAAGCAGACAACTTGAGAGGTAAAGGCACGGAACCGTCGATTGTACCGTTGATCAACTAGTTTTACCGCAAATAAGCCTTTCCTAATTTAAAGGGTGATTTTAGGAAGAGCGCGAACACTCATAGAGTGTGGCTATGGTATTGATACGCACGAGTGGAATATGATATTGAGCATGCAATTATGCAAAGGCAAAATAAAACGTTGTGAAGTATTTTCACGTTGAAAGCAATAAATGCAGTATTGAGAACGTAAAGACATAAAAGAAAGGAAAACAAGGAAGAAGTTAGTTCGCATAATGAAAGAACTGTAATAACGCAAATAAAAGGGTAAGGATTGGGGAGAGACATGATATAGCAAAATTAAAAGTTTGGAGCAAATGAACATGATTAGGAAATAAGGGGAAAACACGTTGTAATCAAATTAAACAAGAGTTGCATATGAGTTCATATGCAGGGGAAATAGGGAAAAGGATGTCCATGTAGCAATAAAAGGAAAAATGGGAGTGGGAGATTCATGTAACAGCAAAATAACGAAGACACGTTGATCAGGGAAGACTGATTCACAAAGATCAAGTTCGTAATGGTAAGAGCCTAAAATTCCCCAGTAGAGTCGCCATGCTGTCGCGCCCCTTTTCCTCGCGAAATCGGGTTTCGACATTGACAACTCTTTTAAGGAAGGGTTTTAAAAGAGAGAGTCGCCACCTAACGGATTAAGGTGCGTTAGGGCACCTATTTGCAGATAACTCTGTTTAACTAGTTTGCGTCACCAAAGATCAGGTAAGGTCTCAAAATTACCTCGAAGAGAAGGTGTTAGGCTCTCTTCGAGGTCCACAACTGTGGGTCCCGACCGAACTCAATTATGTGAATTAGTCTATGTGATCAAAGATGAAAAAAAACAAGGAATCTGGGAAGTTCATTATTAAACACAAATAATTGATTGAAAGACAAGGTGGGGGGGGGGGGTCCTAAATATTTTAGCCTAAAGGATCACCCCGTGCAACATAAATAATACTTCGTAACTCCCTCAAGATGGGGTGTTACTCATATTATTCAGTGGGCACAGACTATCATCTCCTGCTACCCGATTACTATCTTTAAGTTGTTACCGGCCTAAAGCGCACTAGTTGATTCTAAACCGTACCCTATGCGTGCACTACCCGTCCCATGGCTATGGTCCAGGAGGCTTTGGACTTCTATTTAGGTAGTTCTAGACCTTAACTTAGGTTGCTCAAAAAAGGGAAAATACTAAGCGACAGACAAGGAAACAGATAGGACTTTCATTTATAAGCAAATAAGGGCTCAAGTTGGCCTCAACAATTTGACAACAAATGCACGTAGGTCAGATTAACAAAGACAGTTACTGATTTTTAATAGTTAAGATTATAGAAACCTATAGGCAGGATCTCTATATGAATCTGGATTTATATGGGCGGACAGTTATACGCAGAAACAATTATACTTTCCAAAAAAACCTATATGATTTGCCTACAAATTTTAAACATAGGGATTAAACCTATAGGCATGATATCCAGACGTTTTTATGCGATAGTAGACAGTGGCAGGTCACAGAAACAAATCCAGAATTATTTGTTTTGATCCTATAGGCATGTTTTCTAGTGAGTGTAACAATGCAGTATTTGGAAAATTCATGAACAAACGGGCGGATATGATAATTAAACTAATTCAAACTTATAGGTGTGCTTTCTACGATTTGATTTGATTTTAGATCCTATAGGCATGATTTCTAGGATAAAAGCATAACAAACGGTTGAACAGATTCAGGCGTACATTCTATAATTTGATCCAGTTTTAGATCCTATAGGCATGATTTCGATAGTCTGAACGAAACATTATGTAAGTAGGAATTCATACACATATTGGATCATACTATTTCTATAGGCATGGTTTGTAATAGGACATAATTGAGCCAAACATTGAGCCTGTGGACATGGTTGCTAGCATATAATGGCAAAACATAATAGGATACCTATAGGCATGATTTCTAACACACAACATTCAACAACATAGTATTAACCCTATAGGCAGGATTTCTACCCCATTTTGTGGAAAATATAAAATATGAACCCCTTCCCATTTTTACTAACACCCCAGATGGTTAATACAAATAATTATTACAGCCCGAAAGAATTAAAAAATAATTAAAACTATAGGGAGCCTACAGCAGGCCGAAATACACCTGGACAAGCCTGGCCTTCAACTCACAGTAGCTCCAAAAACCCATGTTCATAGATACAACATGACCAGTGGTGAGTGATTTACCCATGTTCAAGGATAAGCATACAGAACTCAAATCTCTAGTGTGTTAGAGCTCCCAAGGGCTTTAAGAACCCAGGGTAGTGCTCACACTAGAGAAACTGATCAGAAATAGTTCAAGGAAGACTAGAGACCAAATCCTAGTGTGTCAGAGTTCACAAGGGTCTCACATGGACCCCGAGTTGTGCTCACACTAGGGAGGTCAAGGACAGAACCTAAATAGCCTTGGCTTTCAGCCGGCTAAGAAGGAGGATACAAAATAGCATAGGTAGCAAATGCGAGAGAGTGGGTAGTGGTTAAGGGACATAATTTGAAAATATGTACTTAGTTTTAGAAAGCAGACATAGCATAGTTTACAGAACAATTGATCAAATGGTCAACAAGACAGGTTTATCATTTAGCAAAACAACACATAGGCAGAATCATATTGAAAGAATTAGGGAGAAACAAATTTGAAGGATTCACACAGGTGCATAATACCAGACAAGTTAAAGCCTAAACGTCCAATTTATGCTAAGTATACATCCTAGTATCAAAAGAAAGCCATGTTAACTCACATCAGGAAACAAAACAGCATTTAGACATGGCAGAGAAACACAAATTTGATAACTACCCTAGAATCAAGTAATCACTGAAGGAATATGGAATCAAGTGAACATGCTGCGTGATAAAATAGCAGAGAGAACATGTCATAGTTAACAAAGGGAGTTCTAACACAAGTCATTACAGATGTGAAACACATTACAGAGATTTAGGACGAAGCAAGTAGGCATATTTAGGAACATTTAAGCACTAACGCACTAGTTAAACGAGTTTAGGAGAAGATTAAATGCTAGAGAAACTTAAACCAAATTCAAAGTTAACAAGTTCTGTATAAAAATAACCCAAAAACACATTGAGCCATGAATTTCAGAGACGAGAACACATGCAAATCATAGATACATAGGAACGAAATTGCAAAGGTTCAGTAACTCACCAGTTAAGCAAAAAAACA
This sequence comes from Nicotiana attenuata, assembly GCF_001879085.1. Taxonomy (NCBI): domain Eukaryota; kingdom Viridiplantae; phylum Streptophyta; class Magnoliopsida; order Solanales; family Solanaceae; genus Nicotiana; species Nicotiana attenuata. The sequence continues at coordinate 116,896 of NW_017670912.1, read as the reverse complement.
AGAAAAGTACAATGTCCACAGTAGCAAGAACCCAGAATTTCTGGCCTTGGCTTTCAGTCGGCCAAGAACCAGAATATAGAACAAGAATATGAGGGAACAATGAGTAGTAACTTCAGTTTTTTGAAAACCTTAACGATTCGGGTCCTCTGAAAGGGGAATAGGGAGGGGTTTATATATTGATAGAAATCAACATATAAATAAGGAAACAAATCAGTAGCATGCAAGGAAATATTTGCAGAATCAGTAATAGGCAATTTAGGGCATAAATTGTAACGACCCGGCCGGTCGTTTTTGGAATTTTCGCCCCGATCCCCTATTAACTGCTTTCTCCAAGTCTATTTATGCTAATTTGAATTGCCGGGATTTTCGGTTTTGAGTTCCGGAGAGTTTTGATACACATAGTCCCTAAAGGAGAGCTTAAGTGTTGGAAAATGGTCCATAGTCAGAACAGTGTGAAGACAACGTCGAAATGGAAATCTGATGGTTCCGTTAGCTCCGTTAGGTGATTTCAGGGTTGGGAGCGTGTTCGGAATGCGTTCTGGAAGTCCGTTGCTCATTTAGGCTTGAAATGCCGAAGTTTGAATTTTGAAGTTTCCGGTATGATGGTGAGTTTTTGATCCGAGGGTCGGAATGGAATTCCGCAAGTTGCAGTAGCACCGTCATGTCATTTGGGACGTGTTTGCAAAATTTCAAGTCATTCGGACGTGATTTGGTTAGGTTTTTGATCGAAAGCGTGTTTTGATAAAATTTGAAGTTCTTAGGCTCAAATCCTTGATTAATTTGAGTTTCCGGCGTTGTTTTAGGTAGTTTAAGGGTTGGTACAGGTTTGAGTGATGTTATGGGATATGTAAGTAGTTTTCGTTGAGGTCCCGGGGGCCTCGGGTGCGTTTCGGATGCTCAACGGGGCATTTTGTCTTGAAAAAGTGTTGCAGATTTCTCTTCTGTTCTGCTGCAGGTTTTCCTTCTCTGCAATCGCATCTCCACCTCCGCGACCGCATAATGCAATTTCAGAGGGTGGCCAAATCCTTCTATGCAATCGCATAACTTCGATCGCGATCGCATAACGCTGCTTCCCTTTCTTCGCGTTCGCAGTCGTTCCCCCGCGTTCGCATAGTAGAACTTAGGAGCTGGTGCCTCATTGCTAATTTCTCTTCGCGATCGCGTGGTCCAGACCGCGATTGCATAGTTCTGCTTCTTCCTCTTCTGCGATCGCAGGCCTAAGGCTGCGTTCGCATAGACCAAATTCTGGAACTTAAAATTTTACTCTCCGCGATCGCATCCAAGTCCCAGCGATCGCATTGAACAAATCACTGGGCAGTTATAAACATTTCAAAACCGAGGGTTAGCCATTTTTATCAAAACACAAGCTTGGGAGCTCGAATTTGGGAGAGATTTCGAGGGATTTTCGAGGGCAACGATTGGGTGACGATTCTCTACTCTCTTATGCTTAAAACCCACTAATCTAATCACGAATTCCTCCTTATTTTCGGATTTTTGAATGAAAAATGGGTAAAACTTCATAGACAAAACTATTGAGTTTTGAGTGGGTGTTTGACCTTCGATTTGGGAGATTTTTATATGGTTAGACTTGTGAGAGTACGAGGGTTCTGAAAATGTGAAAATTATCCGATTCCGAGACGTTGGCCTGAGCGGCATTTTGGTCATTTTACCTAATTTCGCGTCTTAGCTTTGAATTAAATAGTAGAATCAGTTGCTTGAGATGTTATTTACGATATGTAATTGAATTGAATAGATTTGGGCCATTTGGAGTCGGATACTCGTGGCAAAAGTGTGATTTCGAGTTGATTTTGGAGCCGGTTCGAGGTAAGTGACTTGTCTAACCTTGTGTGGGGGACCTTTCCCCTTAGGATATGATATTTGGTAATTGAATGCCTTGTACGTGAGGCGATGAGCGCGTACTTGAGCTAATTGTTGAAAAATCCGATTTTACTTTAAATATTTAGACTGAGTTTCTTTCTTACCTGCCTTATTTTATTTGCAATTATAGACTGTGTTAGCTAGAAAAGCGTGCTTACGTGAAGCATGTTAGGCTAGAACTACCTGTTGCCTTGTATTTTTGAGCTTCATTTCTGAATATTCTTCGTGTTGTGACTGCGTATTTACCTTGGGACTACGGATGTGGGATTCCGGTAGCTCCCCCCTTGTTTGTTTACTTTGGGACTACGGGTTTGATTCCCGGTAGATCCCTCTGCACATTTACTTCGGGACTGCGGGTTAGATTCCCGATAGATCCGCCTGCACATTTACTTTGGGACTGCGGGTTAGATTCCCGATAGATCTCCCTGTGCATTGATAGTTGGACTACGGGACGGTATCCCGGAAGATCCTTCGGATATACTCATATGATGGACTACGGGACGGTATCCCGGGAGCTCCTTGGACAGTTGATGAAATGGACTACAGGACGGTATCCTGGGAGATCCTCGTTGTTGGTATTGGTATTGAGCTGTTTTACTCTGTGTTGTCTTATTCTCTGAGTGTTAATTGTTGCCTTGTATAAACTGTCTTACTTCATAGCTGTACTCATTACTTCCGTTTATTTCATGCTGTTGCAAGATTTATTATTATGCTTATTCTCAGTAGGGCCCTGACCTTCCTCGTCACTACCCAACCGAGGTTAGGCTTGGCACTTACTGAGTACCGCTATGGTGTACTCATGCCCCTTCTGTGCATGTTTTTCATGTGCAGATCCAGGTACCTCATCCCAGGCGTATCACTCTCGAGGCGGAGAGATCTAGCAGAGACTTCGAGGTACATCTGCCGCGTCCGCAGATCAGGAGTCTCTATCTTATTCTAGCTTTAGTAGTTAGCTTTCCTTTCATACTTTTGCTTTAGACAATCTGGAGTTAAAGCCGTGTATTACTTTCCGTTAGCTTGTGTTCCCGTGAGTTTTCGGGTTTTTGGATGATATTGTAGACTTACGCAATATTGGGTTGTATATGCCGAGCGGCATTTATATACAGTTACCCTTCTAGTTTGTTTAGTTTAATTATTTGTTTTTCGCAATTTATGCTATTTCCGCTTTGTTAGGCTTACCTAGTCGTAGGGACTAGGTGCCATCACGACATGTTCACGGAGGGCGAACTGGGGTCGTGACAAGTTGGTATCAGAGCTCTAGGTTCGTAGGAGTCACGGGACACAGGCCGATTTATTAGAGTCTCGCTGATCGGTACGGAGACGTCTGTACTTATCTACGAGAGGCTATGTAACCGTTAGGAAAATTTCACTTCATTTGATTCCCTGTCGTGCGAGATTTTTGACATCACAATCCTAAACTCCTGCCTTCTATTCTCTCACGGATGGTGAGGACACGTGCTACTCGAGATGATCAGGCACCCGCGCCTCCTACTGCAGCCGTTAGAGGCGAGGGCCGGGGTAGAGGCCGAGGACGCGCGCGTGGTGCAGCCAGGGCACCTGCGCGAGCTGCCGTCGAGGTACCACCAACAGACCCAGCCGGAGTTCAGGCACCCGACACACCTACTGCCACTACTACTCCAGCCCTTCAAGAGACTTTGGCTCAGTTCCTGAGCATGTTTGGTACGTTGATTCAGGCGGGATTGATTCAGGTTGTACCTACTACTTCACAGGCCGGGGGAGGGACCCAGACTCCCGCCGCCCCCACTCCAGAGCAGCGAGTCCCCATTGGTCAGGTTCCAGGTGTCATGGCGACACACTGTGGTCCCAGTTCAGCGGGTGGTGAGGACCTCTCGCCGAGTAGGGGACAGGTGGGCCCAGGAGAGAGAGGACAGACGAGGTCAAGAGGAAGAGCATAGAGGAGTGAGTAGACCTCGTAGATTGGAGAGGCCCGCTGGTCCTTATTTTGGAGGAAGAGTACGGCATGGGAGAGGTTTTGTGGGTCAGCCAGCTCAGTTTGCATCTCAGATTTCACACAGGGTTTCAGGTGTTCTGGGGTCTCGGAGTACCTGTACTGCACAATTTCCACCCCCACGTCGGCCGCGAGGTTGCTTTGAGAGTGGCGACATACGCCATGTGGTGAGGTATTGCCCTAGACTTGGGAGGAGTGCACCCCCACAGACTTCTCAGCCACAGCATGCCCCGCAGAGTTCTCAGGCTATGGTTACAGCCCAGATGCTACCCCACCTGCCCGTACAGATGCTGTTGCCTCCGCTTTTGTCATCACAGGTACTGTCATAGTTTGTTATAGAGGTGTACTGATTCTATTCGATCTAGGCTCCACTTATTCTATTGTTTCTTCTTATTTTGCTCCGCATTTGGGTGTAGCCCGAGATTGTTTGAGTTCTCCTGTTTATGTTTCTACTCCTGTGGGAGATTCTCTTGTTGTGGACCGCGTTTATCGGTCGTGTTTGGTTACTATTCATGGTTTTAAGAACAGAGCAGATTTATTGTTACTCAACATGGTTGATTTTGATATTATCTTGGGCATGGACTGGTTGTCGCCCCATTATGCAATTCTTGATTGTCACGCCAAGACCGTGACGCTGGCTATGCCAGGTATTCCGCGTGTTGAGTGGAGTGGTACCTTAGATCACACTCCCAGTAGAGTTATCTCTTTCCTTAAAGCTCAGCATATGGTCGAGAAGGGGTGTGCCGCATATTTAGCTTATGTGAGAGATGTCAGTGTTGATACCCCTTCTGTTGATTCAGTCCCAGTGGTACGGGATTATCCCGATGTGTTTCCAGCCGATCTTCCGAGCATGCCGCCCGATAGAGATATTGATTTTGGCATTGATTTGTTGCCGGGCACTCAGCCTCCATTCCTCCGTACCGTATGGCTCCTCCTGAGTTGAAGGAGCAGTTACAGGAATTGCTTGATAAGGGTTTTATTCGTCCCAGTGTTTCACCGTGGGCTGCTCCTGTCTTGTTTGTGAAGAAAAAGGATAGTTCTATGCGTATGTATATCGATTATCGCCAGTTGAACAAGGTTACAGTGAAGAACCATTATCCTTTGCCTCGCATTGATGATCTATTTGACCAGCTTCAGGGCGCACAGGTATTTTCTAAGATTGACTTGCGCTCTGGTTACCATCAGTTGAAGATTCGGGAGCCAGACATCTCGAAGACTGCCTTCAGGACTCGGTATGGTCATTACGAGTTCCTTGTTATGTCATTTGGGCTGACCAATGCCCCAGCAGCATTTATGCATTTGATGCACAGTGTGTTCAGGCCATATCTCGACTCATTCATCATTGTTTTCATAGATGATATTCTTGTATACTCCCGAAGTCGGGAAGATCATGAGCAGCACCTGAGGACCGTGCTTCAGACCCTGAGAGAGAAGAAGTTATATGCAAAGTTCTCAAAATGTGAGTTTTGGTTGGATTCTGTGGCATTCTTAGGCCACGTGGTATCGAGTAAGGGCATTCGGGTGGATCCGAAGAAGGTGGAGGCCGTGCAAAGTTGGCCTAGGCCGTCCTCAGCTACAGAGATTCGCAGTTTCCTTGGCTTGGCGGGTTACTACCGTCGTTTTGTGGAGAGATTTTCATCGATTGCGGCCCCTATGATTAGATTGACCCAGAAGGGTGCCCGATTTCAGTGGACAGAGGAGTGCGAGGCGAGCTTTCAGAAGCTCAAGACAGCTTTGACTACAACCCCAATTTTGATATTGCCTACCGGTTCGGGGTCTTATATAGTTTATTGTGATGCCTCACGGGTTGGCCTTGGAGCGGTGTTGATGCAGGACGGTAGGGTAATTTCCTACGCGTCCAGACAGTTGAAGATACATGAGAAGAATTACCCTGTCCACGACCTTGAGTTAGCTGCTATTGTTCATGCCTTGAAGATCTGGCGTCATTATTTGTACGGTGTGCCTTGTGAGGTCTATGCTGACCACCGGAGTCTGCAGCACTTGTTCAAGCAAAAGGATCTAAATTTGCGCCAGAGGAGATAGTTAGAGTTGCTGAAGGATTATGATATTACTATTCTGTATCACGCGGGCAAGGCCAATATGGTGGCGGATGCCTTGAGTGGCCGGGCGGAGAGTTTGGGGAGTTTGGCATATTTACCAGCTTCAGAGAGGCCTATGGCGATGGATGTTCAGGCCTTAGCCAGCCAGTTTGTGAGATTGGATCTTTCGGAGCCTAGTCGGGTCCTAGCTTGTGTGGTTTCTCGGTCTTCCTTATTCGATCATATCAGAGAGCGACAGTATGATGACCCTTACTTACTTGTCCTCAGGGACACAGTTTAGCATGGCGATGCCAGAGATGTGACCATCGGAGATGACGGGGTACTGAGGATGCAGGGTCGGATTTGTGTGCCCAATGTTGATGGGCTTCGGGAGTTGATTTTAGCAGAGGCCCATAGTTCGCGGTATTCCATCTATCCGGGAGCCGCGAAGATGTATCAGGATCTGAGGCAGCACTACTGGTGGAGGCGGATGAAGAAGGATATAGTTGGATATGTAGCTAGATGCCTCAACTGTTAGCAGGTGAAGTATGAGCACCAGAGACCGGGTGTGTTGCTTCAGCAGATAGAGATTCCAGAGTGGAAATGGGAGAGGATCACCATGGATTTTGTAGTTGGTCTCCCTTGGACTGCGAAGAAGTTAGATGCCATTTGGGTGATTGTGGATCGACTGACCAAGTCCGCTCATTTTATCCTTGTGTGTACTACCTACTCCTCGGAGCGGTTGGCAGAGATCTATATCCGGGAGATTGTCCGTCTGCATGGTATTCCAGTTTCCATTATTTCAGACAGAGGTACTCAGTTCACATCGCGGTTCTGGAGAGCCGTACAGCAGGAGTTGGGTACTCGGGTGGAGTTGAGCACGACATTTCACCCCCAAACGGATGGACAGTCCGAGCGCACTATTCAGATTCTTGAGGATATGCTCCGTGCGTGTGTGATTGAGTTTGGAGGTTCTTGGGATCAGTTCTTGCCATTGGCGGAGTTTGCCTACAACAACAGCTATCAGTCTAGCATTCAGATGGCACCGTACAAGGCCTTATATGGTAGGCGATGTAGATCTCCGGTGGGTTGATTTGAGCCGGGTGAGGCCCGATTATTGGGCATAGATTTATTTCAGGATGCTTTGGAGAGAGTCAAGGTGATTCAGGATAGACTCCGTACGGCCCAGTCCAGACAGAAGAGCTACACGGACATGAAGGTTCGTGATGTTTCATATATGGTCGGAGAGCGGGTTCTGCTTCGGGTTTCGCCTATGAAAGGCGTTATTAAATTTAGGAAGAAAGGGAAGTTGAGTCAAAGGTTTATTGGCCCTTTTGAGATTTTGAGGAGAGTTGGGGAGGTTGCTTATGAGCTTGCCTTACCTCCCAGTTTGGCCGGGGTTCATCCGGTATTTCATGTTTCGATGCTCCGGAGGTATCACGGTGATCCGTCGCGCGTGTTGGATTTCAGTTCAGTCCAGTTGGACAAGGATCTATCCTATGTTGAGGAGCCAGTGGCAATATTGGACAGGCAGGTCAGGCAGCTGAGGTCAAAGAACATTGCGTCCGTGAAGGTTCAGTGGCGGGGTCAGCCGGTCGAGGAGGCGACCTGGGAGACCGAGCGGGATATGCGCAGCCAGTACCCTCATCTTTTCACTATTTCAGGTATGTTCTCTATGCTCGTTCGAGGACGAACGAATGTTTAAGTGTGGGATGATGTAACGACCCGGCCGGTCATTTTTGGAATTTTTGCCCCGATCCCCTATTAACTGCTTTCCCCAAGTCTATTTATGCTAATTTGAATTGTCGGGATTTTCGGTTTTGAGTTTCGGAGAGTTTTGGGACACATAGTCCCTAAAGGAGAGCTTAAGTGTTGGATGGTCCATAGTCAGAACAGTGTGAAGACGACCTTGAAATGGAAATCCGGTGGTTTCGTTAGCTCCGTTAGGTGATTTCGGGGTTGGGAGCATGTTCGAATGCGTTCTGGAAGTCCGTTGCTCATTTAGGCTTGAAATGCCGAAGTTTGAATTTTCAAAGTTTCCGGTCCGATAGTGATTTTTGATCCGAGGGTCTGAATGGAATTCCGGAAGTTGCAGTAGCACCGTCATGTCATTTGGGACGTATGTGCAAAATTTCAGGTCATTCGGACGTGTTTTCGTTAGGTTTTTGATCGAAAGCGTGTTTTGATGAAATTTGAAGTTCTTAGGCTCAAATCCTTGATTAATTCGAGTTTTCGGCGTTGTTTTAGGTAGATTAAGGGTTGGTACAAGTTTGAATGATGTTATGGGATATGTCCGTAGTTTTGGTTGAAGTCCCGGGGGCCTCGGGTGTGTTTCGGATGCTCAACGGGGCATTTTGTGTTGAAAAAGTGTTGCAGATTTCTCTTTTGTTCTACTGCAGGTTTTCCTTCTCCGCGATCACATCTCCACCTCCGCGACCGCATAGTGCAATTTCAGAGGGTGGCCAAATCCTTCTATGCGATCGCATAACTTCGATCGCGATCGCATAACGCTGCTTCCCCTTCTTCGCGTTCGCAGTCGTTCCCCCGCGTTCACATAGTAGAACTTAGGAGCTGGTGCCTCATTGCTAATTTCTCTTCGCGATCGCGTGGTCCAGACCGCGATCGTATAGTTCTGCTTCTTCCTCTTCTGCAATCGCAGGCCTAAGGCTGCGTTCGCATAGACCAAATTCTGGAACTTAAAATTTTACTCTCTGCGATCACATCCAAGTCTCTGCGATCGCATTGAACAAATCACTGGGCAGTTATAAACATTTCAAAGCCGAGGGCTAGCCATATTTATCAAAACACAATCTTGGGAGCTCGGATTTGGGAGAGATTTCGAGGGATTTTCGAGGGCAATGATTGGGTAACGATTCTCTACTCTCTTATGCTTAAAACCCACTAATCTAATCACGAATTCCTCCTTATTTTTGAATTTTTGAATGAAAAATGGGTAAAACTTCATAGACAAAACTATTGAGTTTTGAGTGGGTGTTTGACCTTCGATTTGGGAGAGTTTTATATGGTTAGACTCGTGAGAGTATGAGGGTTCTGAAAATGTGAAAATTATCCGATTCCGAGACATTGGCCTGAGGGGCGTTTTGGTCATTTTACCTAATTTCGCATCTTAGCTTTGAATTAAATAGTAGAATCGGTTGCTTGAGATGTTATTTACGATATGTAAATGAATTGAATAGATTTGGGACATTTGGAGTCGGATACTCGTGGCAAAAGTGTGATTTCGAGTTGATTTTGGAGCCGGTTCGAGGTAAGTGGCTTGTCTAACCTTGTATGGGGGACCTTTCCCCTTAGGATATGATATTTGGTAATTGAATGCCTTGTACGTGAGGTGACGAGCGCGTACTTGAGCTAATTGTTGAAAAATCCGGTTTTACTTTAAATATTTAGACTGAGTTTCTTTCTTACCTGCCTTATTTTATTTGCAATTATAAACTATGTTAGCTAGAAAAGCGTGCTTAGTTGTTCTAAATTGTCTATTTGTTCAAGTTGCCTTGTTTGCACTACGTGAAGCATGTTAGGCTAGAACTACCTGTTGCCTTGTATTTTTGAGCTTCATTTCTGAATATTCTTCGTGTTGTGACTGCGTATTTACATTGGGACTACGTATGCGGGATTCCGGTAGCTCCTCCCCTTGTTTGTTTACTTTGGGACTACAGGTTAGATTCCCGGTAGATCCCCCTGCACATTTACTTTGGGACTGTGGGTTAGATACCCTAGATCCCCCTGCACATTTACTTTGGGACTGCGGGTTAGATTCCCGATAGATCTCCCTGTGCATTGATAGTTGGACTACGGGACGGTATCCCGGAAGATCCTTCGGATATACTCATATGATGGACTACGGGACGGTATCCTGGGAGCTCCTTGGACAGTTGATGAAATGGACTACAGGACGGTATCCTGGGAGATCCTCGTTGTTGGTATTGGTATTGAGCTGTTTTACTCTGTGTTGTCTTATTCTCTGAGTGTTAATTGTTGCCTTGTATAAACTGTCTTACTTCATAGCTGTACTCATTACTTCCGTTTATTTCATGTTGTTGCAAGATTTATTATTATGCTTATTCTCAGTAGGGCCCTGACCTTCCTCGTCACTACCCAACCGAGGTTAGGCTTGGCACTTACTGAGTACCGTTGTGGTGTACCCATGCCCCTTCTGCGCATGTTTTTCATGTGCAGATCCAGGTACTTCATCCCAAGCGTATCACTCTCGAGGCGGAGAGATCTAGTAGAGACTTCGAGGTACATCTGTCGCGTCCGCAGACCAGGAGTCTCTATCTTATTCTAGCTTTAGCAGTTAGCTTTCCTTTCGTACTTTTGCTTTAGACAATCTGGAGTTAAAGCCGTGTATTACTTTCCGTTAGCTTGTGTTCCCGTGAGTTTCCGGGTTTTGGGATGATATTGTAGACTTCCGCATTATTGGGTTGTATATGCCGAGCGACATTTATATACAGTTACCCTTCTAGTTTGTTTAGTTTAATTATTTGTTTTCCGCAATTTATGTTATTTCCACATTGTTAGGCTTACCTAGTCGTAGGGACTAGGTGCCATCACGACATGTTCACGGAGGGCGAACTGGGGTCGTGACATAAATTAAGGGATTCAACGAGTTAACTGAAAATTACTCAGTACATAATAAAATCGTTCAGAATATTAGGGCAAGTATTAAAGGAAACACAGCTATACCCAAACAAAGAAATTATTCGGAATATCTAAACAAATATTAATGTAACGACCCGAACGGTCGTTTTGAGCTCCAGTGCGTCGTTCTGTAGTTCGAGGCCATGAACAGCTTCACTTCAGGTATCATGTCTTGCACTCGTGGTCGGAATTGAATTACGGGAAGTTTGGAATTGATTTGGAAAGAAAATTCTCATTTTGAAATCTTTAAGTTGGATAAATTGACTAAGATTGCATTTTTGAGTAAACGACCTCAGAATCAGGATTTGAAGGTTCCAGCAGGTTCGTATGATGATTTTAAACTCGGGTGTATGTCCGAATCGAGTTTTGGATGACCCGAGAGCGTTTCAACGCCTATTGTGTAAGTTAGCATTTTGGAAGAATTTCGTAAGTTTGGGTTAGAGTGCATTTCAGTGTTTGCGATGTCCGTTTGATTCCGGTATTGGGAGCGCGATCAGAAGTAAATTCGGAGGTTCGTAGGTCATTTTGGAGTCATTTGGCTAAAGTTAGGAATCTGAAGGTTTTTGAGAAGTTTGACCGGAGTTGGACTTTTTGATATCGGGGTCGGATTTCGATTTCAAAAGTTGGAGTAGGTCCGTAATGTCAAATATTTCTTGTGTGCAAAATTTGAGGTCCACCGGACGTGATTTGATAGGTTCGGCATCGAATGAAGAAGTTTGAAGTTCTAAGTTCACCAAGTTTGAATTGGAGTGTGATCTATGATTTTTGCGTTGTTTGATGTGATTTGAGGCCTCGAGCAAGTCCGTAATGTATTTTGGGACATGTTGGTATAATTGGATGAGGTCCCGAGGGCCCTGGGTGGATTTCGGGTGGCGAACGGATCAATTTGGATTGAAGGAGGAGCTGAAGGGGGTTATGGTTGCTTGTGTAACCGCTTCTGCAGAAGCTTCACCGCAGAAGCGGATGGAAGTGAAGGGGTCAGAGGCCGCAGGTGCGAACGAATTTTTGCACCTGCGTGATCGCAAATGTGGTCTGGAAGGCGTAGAAGCGGAATTGGAAACGCACCTGCGGAGCCGCAAAAGCGGTCAAGTGACCGTAGGTGCGAGAATCGGGCTGGGCAGTGTGTTCTTTTAAAATCGAGGGTTTGGCTCATTTTCACCATTTTTCCTCCATGGAAGCCGATTTGGAGCAACTTAGGAGTGCCATTTTCACCACCAAGCTTGAGGTAAGTAATTTATGCTAGTTTTGAGTTAAATACATGATTATGTAAGGATTTGGACATGGAAATTAGTAGAAATTTGAGATTTTGAGGAAAAGACCTAGAAATTTGGTATTCTTGGATTTTTTACCACGATTTTGGGCATGGAATTGAAAAAAAAAATATATATATATTTGAGTTCGTACAGTAATGGGTAATCTTTATCTTCAAAAATTTTTGGAATCCGGGCAAGTGGGTTTGAGGGCGATTTTGTCAACTTTTCGAGCGGAGTTGGGAATTTATATAAATAGAGCTGTTATGAGTATTAGAGTGTATTTTCATTGGTTTGCGCATTGTTTGGCTAGTTTTGGAGCGTTGGGCATCGGTTGAGGTGCTAGAGTAGCGATGGAGCCAGTTATGGTACTTCGGAGCAAGGTGAGTCTCCTTTCTAACCTTGTAAGAGGAAATTGTCCCCATAGGTGAATTAATTTGTTCTGTGCTTCTATTTGTGGGGGCTACGTATGCACGAGGTGACGAGAGTCCGTACGTAGCTACTATTATGCCTATGTCCGGGTAGTCCTAGGTTACATCATGCTTTATTGATATTGTTGTTGATCGATGTTACTGTTTGCCTTGAGAAGAAATAAGATTGAGGTTGCGTAATAATTGTGTTGAAAGGTATTTTAATTGAGGAATTTAAGAATTTAAGTGGTACTTTCATAAAGAATTGAGGAATCTTATAATAACTTAAGAAATCTATGCGTAGCCGCGTCGCATGTGTGTTTTGCGAGCGGGGAAAATTACATTAAAAGCCTCACGTTGAATTGTCTCTATTTCTGAAAAGAATCAAGAAAAGGATTCTGATTTATTAATAAATCTATATTTGACCGCGTCGCATGTATGATTCCCGAGCGGGGAAATTCTTTAAATCTATATTTGACCGCGTCGCACGTATGATTCGCGAGCGGGGTTTTTACTTCTACTACTCTTATGGGAGCGGGCCGATCACCTCGACAGGTTAATAGATTCATCTATGGTTCGCGTCGTTCGACCCTCGGCATTGCACATATTACTTTTATGTTGGATCGGGCCGTACGCCTCGGCATTTCCTATATATATATATATATATATATATATATATATATATATATATGTATGTATGTATATTATATGCCTGGAATCATGCGTCACACTTGGCCAGAAGCCGGTGTATATGAGGGACTTTCCTCTGAATTAAATCCTGATGATTTCCCTGACGGAAACCACTATAATTGTACATATATGCTCCGGTTACGGAGGGAAACTTGCTAGCTGAAAACTTGAGTAAAATTATGAAGAAGGAGGATGGTACTATGTGTTTTATACATGTTTATTTCATATATTCGCCATGTTTCATACTTGATCACTTCTTTACTGTAATGATACTATTGGACCATTAGTAAGTGTCGAAGTCGACCTCTCGTCTCTACTTCTTCGAGATTAGACGGGATACTTACTAAGTACACGTTATTTTTGTACTCATGTTTTTGTACTCATGCTACACTTGCTGTGCATTTTTGTTGCACAGGCTCATGTATGTCTAGTGGCCTAGCTTGGCGCAGCGACATGGTTGATACGGAGACTTAGGTGAGTTGTACTCCTCGAGACAACCCGCAGCCAGCAGAGTCTCCTTCAGAGTGTTGTATTGTATTTTTCTCTACTGTCCAATTTAATTTCCGGACGGTTATTGTATTACATTGTTTCCTAGAAATTGCTCATGCACTTGTGACCCCGGGTTCTGGGATGATTATGGGATTATTCAATATTAAGTTTGTTAAAGATATCATTATTATTTCAGTGAATCTCATTATTTGTTGTTTAAGTTATAAAAGAAATGATTTAAATAAATACTAAAATGGGAATTTAATTAACTTCTTGGTGTTGGCTTGCCTGATAGTGGTGTCCAGCGCCATCACAACCCTTAGTGGATTTTGGGTTGTGACAATTAAAGGAAACACAAATAGTACCGGACAAACTTATTCGGAATATTTAAGCAAAATATTGACATAAAAAATCAGGGAAAATAAAAAGAGAGAAGGTAATCGAACACAAAAATGAAAGATTCACTTGAATCAGTAAGAAAAAGGGAAAGAAAATTCAAACCCTAGTTTTTTAAGGGAAGTATAAAAAGAAAAATACGAAATAAAATAAGGTAAAAATCACGAGATGAGATGAACAGGAGCAGAATAGTGTTAGAAATCAGAACTCGGACCTATTTAGGTCCGATTGAAAGAGTTTGAAAACCCTAACTTGGGGTAAGTAAGAATCAAAGAAGATCTGAACATGCTCGTTACTCACAAAGACTCAGAGATGAATATAGACGGAATAGCCACATAAACCAGAGAGTTGAACCGATTTGGTTCGATTTTGGCAAGATTTGCTTGCCATGTTAGGCAAGCAACTAAATAGGATCATAGACGAGTAGCCAGTGGCGAGGAGAGGCGAATAAGGTAAGGGAATCCATGGTGGATTCTAATTTGGGGCCGAATTTTGTGGGGATTTGATAGAACGACAGCTAGGGTTTTCGCTAAAGAAGAAGAGGGATGAGAGCATATGAGGAAGGCGGGTGGAGTGAAAATGGCTAGGGTTTGGGGGGTTTGACTAATTAAAAAAGAGAAGGGATGTGGGCCGTTGATCTTGAAAGATCAACGGCTGGGATTTAAAAGTAATCGGGGCAGGTTAAAATGGACGGGTACCGACCGAGTTGTGGGGATTGGGTTAATTGATTTGTGCTAGGGGTTATTGGGCTGGTGTTTGGGGTATTGGGCTAGGTATTGGGTCCGAAATTGATTAGGAATTTAGGCTAGTTTTTAAATACCCGATTTTAATCAAATAACTAATTTATAAAAGTGATAAATAAATAAATTATAAAATATCATTTGTGCACTGAAATGATTTAAAATAATTACTTAACATTTTAAAAATATAAAAATTATTTTCTGCATAAATAAAGTAATTGTACATTAATATGGGCTATTATTGCAAAATTAGGTAAATAGCTTTAAAAATGCAAATGTAATTATAAGAAATGCACTGAAAATGTTTAAAACCTCATATTGACATAAATGATATATTTATATGTTTGAATCATCATAAAAAATAATTTGGAGGGTAATTATTTAATATCTATATATTAAAATGCAGAAATAAATTGATTTAAACTCTTTAAAAATTATGAAAAATTATGAAAAATACCTGTGCATGCTTGTAAATCAAATGATGATGCATGTGCACTAGTTTGAAAGTATATATGTATATTCAAAAAATATGAGGGAAAAATTGGGTATCAATAATCGGGACAGAAACTGGATGGGCCGATTCGTTCGAGTGAAGACTTCGGACTTGATCCCTGCCGAGGACATGCCATTTCCCAAGAAATGGAACATGAAGGGTAAGTATAACTTCGCCTTAAAGATTTTATTTATTGTTTCTCCCCTTACCTCCCTTCTTATCGGTGATTTTGTGGTGCAGCTGTGGCTTGGATGCCGGATGCAGTTCCTCGACTCAAGGAGTGGGTCGAGGACCTTGTGTCACAGAGACCATATTCCGAGCGCGCATGGCGCGAACTGTCGAAGGGTCAGTGGGAGGCCCGTAACCATGGTAAGTTTCCTTTTCTGATTTAATAATGTTTGATTTTCTCCTTGCACTATTGAATCCTTATCGGTTCTATTTTCTTTTGTAAGTCTCCCCAAAGATGTTGCTATGAGGCCTCCATCTGGTGATGTGGATGTGCCTCTCGAGTCCCCTGCTCCGAGGCAGGGCGATGAGAAGAAAAGGAAAAGGGCCCCGAGTTCTCCAAACTCGGAAAAGAAAAAACCAAAGAGGAGGCCAGCTTGTAAACCCAAGGGAAGCACCGACGCTCTACCCTTGGACTCAGTCCACCAGCTAAGGGATGAGTCCGAAGAAGAAGAAGAAGAGAAATCCAAGTTGGTGGCCCGCGTGCAGGCAGGTGTCTTGATACGAGAGGCCTCCGAACTGGTGGGAGTTGAAACTGAACCGTCTTGACTTGAGGAGGTCGATGGGTGAACTTTAGCTGAAGCTCCTGAACTAGAAAAGGATGAGGTCACTCCGCCTCGAGCTAGAGGGGTCGAGAGGGAAATCGGGGCTGATACTTCTCGAGCAGAGGAAAATGCCCCGAAAGATGTGCTTGGGGCGATTGCCTCACCGTGTCTCTTCTGTTCTTCGATTTCATGATCAACGAGGCCGGTATGCTAAAAGAGCATCCACACGAGGGGCCTTAAGGGGCGGCATATATTAATCATTTCATCAAAGGTTTAGAATCTACCGCCTTGGACCGGTGCCACAGAAAGCACCATCTTCTAATGCCAGCGGATTTTCTTCGAGTCCGAAGTTAGTGGATCGGTTCCCAGCTCTGAGTGTTGATCTTGACCGAAAGCGATGAATAATTATCTCTATCCCGGAGGACGCCAAGGTTCTTTCTGCCCTCGTGGGGGTAGCTAGCTATCTTTGGTTCTTGGTAACCGAAGAGGACCAGACCAAGATGGACGAGATGGAAGCGCCCTGCCTGTTCAATGAAGCTCAAAAGGTGTTGAATCGGGAAACTTCGATTGCCTCTTTACTATGTACTTTAGATTTTAAGTTGCAAATGATCGTGACACTCTTCTTTATGCTTGTAGGCCTCAGTACTTCATAATGAGACTTTCGTCCGATATCGGGAGGAGTTAACCCAACACAAGGTCTGTCGCGCCCCCTTTTTTCCCTCCTTTTTTGACGGGGAGAGGGGTCCGGGTTTCGACATTCACGGGGTGTAATGACTCATTTCCTTTTGGGAATTGGGTATTTGAGGAGTCGCCACCTAACGGATTATGGTGCATTAGGGCACCTAGAGCGATTAACTCTTGGGTTGGTTTACATTACCAGAGATTAGGGTAAGGGCTCGAAATAACCTCGAGGGGAAGGTGTTAGGCACCCCTCTTGGTCCACAACTGTGGGTCCCGGCGAACTTGTACTTACGAATTAGTCCAAAAATAAAATAAACAGTTGAAGTAGATAATTGCGAGTAGAGCATGTTGGGCATTGTATAACTCAAATAAGAATTTAAACAGTTTGTATGTATAAAAGGAAAATAAAGCTTCAAGTAAAGAGGATTTGGGGAGAGGGGGTTCTAGGTTGGTTAGCCTATAGGATCACATCAGTACAATGCCCGGTAATCACTCCTTGGAAAGGGCTACGCGTGGCATTAACGCACCGGTCATCATATCCATGTCTACCCTTCCCGTCCCCTTATTGGTCATGCAAAGCGAGTGTTTGGTCAACGATTCCTATTGTGTGCTGCTACCCGTTCCTTCTTAATGGTCCTGGAGGGAGTTAGGACCCCTACCTATAGGTGGTTCTAGACGTACCCCTAATGCATGATTTCTAAACATGGCAGAATGTAAAACCTTATAGACATGGTTTCTACTTGAAGAGTAAACAAACTTAAAGGTGAAATCCTATGGACACGATTTCTATTTGGCAAGGCAATCAGATTCAAAGAGTAAAGTCCTAAAAGCATGCTTTCTATTTAGAACAAATAGACTTGAAAAAGTAAAGTCCTAAGAGCATGTTTTCTATTTAGAACAAAAGGGTTGAAAAAGTAAAGTCCTAAGAGCATGTTTTCTATTTAGAACAAACAGACTTGAAAAAGTAAAGTCCTAAGAGCAGGATTTCTACCCATATTACCCCAGAAAATATGTATCTCCCAACCCTTTTTCATTAAATACCCCAATATCTGTTTATAAATCATTACAAGCCAATGGATTACATAAATAAAATAGAAAATCAAGAAGCTATTCTATAGGGAGCCTTCAATTAGGCCCAGGTTTCCCAAAGCCTCCAATGGTCTCATATGCCTCAGTTCCATAGACAAATTAGAGTCCAGGTGCATCAAAGTTCCTTAAGGATCTCAAGGATCCCGGGCAGTGCTTACACCTAGACTTAGCAACCCAGAATTGAACAAGTGCAGTGTGGAAAGGCCAGCCTCAGCATGCCAGAGTTCAGAGGGTTCTCAAAGGATCCCAAGGCAGTACACATACTAGAGGGGGCAGAACTTATTAACTAAGAGTAGAGTGAGAAGTGCTGGACACAAGTTAAAAAGGTCTTGGTAAGAAACTGTATTTAAAAAAAGCCTTTTTTGAAAGTAATTCAGTAAAGCAACAGAGATGGTTTGAGAAAAAGAGATTTGAATAGTTAACATAGTCCAAACACGGCTAGTTCACAGAACCAAGTGAATTCAGTAATCACACACAGGGGCAAGGGGGTTTGGGACACATAGAACATTTGACTGCAAACACAGAACCCAACCAGGGTCTAGGACTGGTTTAGACATGCTCAGAAACAGCTGACACTGGCATAGTCACAAAACCAGACATGAAGAACACAACCACACAGAGGGGTGATAGGGATTTGGGATTCATGGGATGTAGTATGGTAAGCACACAACAAGTGAGAGACAATTGGTAAGACATGCTCATAAACACACATAAAGGGAATATACTAATCTAAAGGAAGGTGAAGACATAATAACATGCTAGTAATGTGTTCTTAACTACAAGTTTCACAACAGAACCACAAATAGAAGCAAACTAGAAACGTGAAGAACTAAAACAATAAGAGAATCATGTTGTTGTTGGAACTTTGAACTGAACTAGGACATACCAGTGAAGAGGAGAGTAAGCAGAATGAAAGAACAAGAGAGCACAAATGGTTATCCTTGGCTTGCAGCCGGCTAACAATAATAGATAGCACACGAGAGAGAGCAGAGATTTTTAAAGTATGAGAGATAGTCTTTAAACCCAAGTCTCGTGTCTGTGCTAATGAAAGACTAGAGTATTTATAGTTTGAAAACAGGTAATAAATAAGGTAAAAACCATAGTAGCATAATGATTGAGGAATTCGGAATCAATCAATCAGAAAATCAAGGCAAGTACTCTCTTAATTAAGGGAACTAATTCAAATGGTAAGAACCAGTAGCATATAAGGCAAGAAAAATCAGAACATGACTAATATGGAAAGAATCAAAGTTCAGTAGCATAGGGTAGTCAATTAGGACTAAATTCAGAAAATATCAATTAAGGGAATGATTTAGTTAGAATAAATTACCACGACAAATAAGTTAGTGAAATCAGTCAATTTAAACAGACGAGGTAGAACTTTAGGGTTTTAAAAGAAAAATCTTTCAATGAAACCATCAATTAAGGAAATCCGAATCAATCAATAAGGAGTCATGATTCTATACTTCAACATATAAATAGAGAAGATCAAACCGACGTAGCAAAAAGGCAAGGTCAGCAATATCGACAGAAAGGGGCAAGAGATGAACAAACAAGATGAACACAATCACACATAAGTGATATATGCAAGCTAAGGACTCAGTAAAACACATTCGAAGCATGGTAACCACAGAAGCTTAACAAGAATCAAGTAGTTAGGCTAACACACAGAACCAAGACAAAGAAGATCGTAAAAATTAGGGCTTTTTAACGTAGGCGAGTTAAAGAGCAGTAAGAACATAGAATCAGTCGGGATAAGCAAGGAAAGAGGTTTAAACATAAAGAAAAATTAGTTTAAACAAGTATAGAAGAAACTCCGAGAAACCCTAACTTCAAAGAAAGTAAAAATGGCTTAAAGTTGAAGATCTTAAAAGAGAGGTCTGAGAACAGTGTAGAACATAGAAAGAAACATACTTGAATCGTTAAAAATAGCACAGATCTAAGAGTTTCAAACAGTTAGGGTTTCAAAGGAAACCCAGATAGAAACGGGAGAACCTGCTATTAAACTTTAAAGATCGCATCAAATATGGTGTGATTTTGCCCAAAATCACACTGGAGAAGCCACGAACAACCAAAACAGCAACCCAAGACATAAGTCGGCATGGCCCAGGGCCCTTGAAGGCCTCAGAGATGATGCGCACGGCGAGGGGAAAACCATTGGAGGCTTTGGGTTGAAAGGTGGTTGCTGGAGATGACCGGAGAGGGAGGCAGCGTTTGAAGAGAGATTAGGGTTAGGTTGAGAGAAGAGAAGAGGCGAGAGCATCTGAAGGCGGCAGGGTTTTGGAAATGAGTAGGGTTAGGGTGGTCGTCTAGAATTAAAAAGGAAAGAATAAACGAGGGACGTTGATCTTTTAAATCAACGGCCAGGATCTGATGGGTTTTGGGTCGGGTAGGAAGTGTTTGGGGCCTGGGTCGGGTTATTTAATAGGAGATTGGGCTGGAATTGGGTTCAATTAGGCTAAAATTGAAAGCCAAATCTAGCTATGATTTAAATAGCCAATTTTCCCTATTTTAATTTTAATAAATAATAAAATAGTTTCTGAAAAATAATTTTTCTATACCAAAATGATTGAAAATATATAGTTATCATTTTAAAAATATAGGAGCCAATTTCACACGTATAAAATATAATTATTCATTAAAACGGGCTAACATTGCAATTATATGCAATTTAGCTTGAAAAATACCAAATGTAATTACAAAAATGCATAAAAATTATATTACTTACATTTTGGTATAAGTATAGGAATTAAATGAATAAATCATCATAACAACAAT
The DNA here is from genome assembly GCF_001879085.1 of Nicotiana attenuata. Taxonomy (NCBI): domain Eukaryota; kingdom Viridiplantae; phylum Streptophyta; class Magnoliopsida; order Solanales; family Solanaceae; genus Nicotiana; species Nicotiana attenuata. The sequence goes on along the minus strand of NW_017670912.1, from coordinate 96,565 downwards.
TTGGGAAATAATTATTGGGATTTTATGAATAAAATGGGAGAAAATAAATCAATTTAAATCCTTAAAATCATGGGAAAAATTATAAAACCTTGTGCATGCTTATACATGCATATATATATATATATATATATATATATGCTATTTTGAAGGTCTTTATGCATATTTAAAATATATAGGGAAAAATTGGGTATCAACAAGGTCGACGTTCGGGAGCTTACTGAGAAGAGGGATACCTACAAGCTTCTCGGTGAGACACTTCATGCCGAGTTGGACGCGGCTCGGAAGGAGCATGGCGAATGGATCGAGCAGGTACATCGAGTACTTGAAGATAGTGACGACAATTCGGACACAGTGACTAACGACCCGAACCTACATGACCAAAAGAGGCTTGAACAGATCGGGCAACTCCAGGCGCAGGTGGACACGATAAAAGCTGAGGCCGGCCAGTGGAAGAAAAATATGGACCTTTTAGCCTCGGAAAAGAAGGTTGTCCAAGCACAACTAGCATCGACCGAGGCCCAGATCCAAGCTGCAGAGGAAAAGACATTGACCCAGGCCAAAACAATCGAAGAGATCTGGTCTCAACTGAGCTCGGCGGTCTCGAGACAATAAAACCTGGACAAGGAACATGAGCCGGCCAGGTTAGAGATTTCTGAGGTCAAGGCCGAAGCTGATGAAAAGGTGGCCCAACATAGGGTACATGCCGAGGCAGCTCAGGATCAAGCGAAATATTTGGTGGAGCATATGAAGTGGTAATCCTGAAGGGAGGCCCTCGAAGAAGTTCAATCTCAGGGCTTCGACCGGCTAGCTGAGATCGAAAATGCCAAGATATCTGAGGCCAAGGCTAGGAAGCTGGCTTATCCCAAGGAGGAGGATTCCGAGGGGTATGAAGACTCGAATGAGATCAATGATGATGATGGCCCCGAGGGTGAAGATGTTGCCCCCGATGAGGACCAGGCCTCTTAGACCTTTAGATGTTTTTGTTTCTTGTTTTTGCAATTTTGTTGAGGTCGTTCGGCCCTTGTAAAAATTTTATCGGGCTGCTTGGCCCTTGTAAAAATAATTTCGTCATGAATATATAAGGCTTTCTTTCCCTTTTTCAGCTTTCGAGTTTTTCTCTTTGCTTTCTCATTTATATTCACAAAGGCCGGAATGACTTAGCGTAAAATAACTTAGGTTATGTTCGAAAGTTCAAACAAACCTCGCCTTTACATTACTTTGTTTTAAGGCGACTTGGGGGTTCGCTGTTAGCAGAAACTTTCTCCCAAAGTAAGTAATTTAGATTATAGTTTTCCGCGTGTAGCCTTTAGAACCGGTTATGACAAATTTTCTTTTTTGAAGGCCTATCTTCTGTTACGGGTCTCAGATGTCTCCGAGCCGTGTTAATATGGCCGTAGCCTTTTAGTTAGGGAGTCACCCAGTGGACTTGTTTTTCCGAGTTATCCGGGTTTGCCCATGATAACAGTCTCCGAGTGGTGATGGTCGTGGCCTTTAAAATTCATTCCCGAGTTATCCGGGCTTGCCCAAGATAACAGTCTCCGAGTGGAGACGGTTATGGCCTTTAAAAGTCGGGGGTTGCCTGATAGGTCTTATGCCCCCAAGATCTAGTAGCTTGGGCCGCCCGAGTTTATTTTCGAATGACTGTCCCCAAGTGAGGGAGTGATCATTCGAACTCCGGTTATAAGCGGCCCTTGAGCTTTTTACTTTTAGGAGATTGGAAGTATGAAATTCTTTAAGGGATGTAAGGAAGAAAATTTTAAAACATAAGATGATTGAAAGGAAGAGAATTCTCTTTATTCTTGTGTAAGATAGTAACATATGTATAAATGTTTTGTGTTAGGGTTCGATCAACCTATGTGGGCACGGTTCATTTGACCATTTGGCCCTTACAATACATCCTACCATTCGATACCCTTCAGCTACAAAGTTTCTTTCCTTGCTAATGTCGGCATCCGAGGGTGATGCCCCCAGTATTCGAGGTTGATTGTATAGGAAACTCGGATACTGTTAATGCCAGCTTTGACACCGATTCGTGATTGGTCCTTGATTATAAGTTAGCACGATCCAATGTTGCCTCATTAAAAACCTTGCTGGAAAACTCATTTGGGACAAAACCAGTTCAAGGAAAAAAGAGTGCAATGCGTGCTTTCAGACCTAAAGACCTCGTGCCGCTCCTTGTCAATCACCTGCAAGTGTTAGTCCGAAAAATAAAAGAAAAATAATGGGGTCGTACCTTAGCAGTAATATCATTTTAGGTGAGTTACATCCAATTGTTCGATAGATGTTCCTCGTTCATCGTTCTGAGCTTATAGGATCCTTTCCGGGTGACCTTGAGAATTTGGTATAGTCCTTCCCAGTTCGGACCCAACTTTCCTTCGTTCGGGTTCCGGGTGTTTAGTGTGACCTTCCTTAGTACTAAGTCCCCAATATTGAAATATCGAAGGGGCCCTTCAATTATAATACCTCTCGATCCGTTGCTTTTGAGCAGCCAATCGAACAAAGGGCTGCTTCACGCCTTTCATCCAATAGCTCCAGGCTCGTATTCATGGCCTCATCATTTGATTCCTTTTTTGCATATCATAATCTAATACTTGGCTCCTTGACTTCGACCAATATTATTGCTTCAACATCGTAAACGAATGAGAACAGAGTAGCCCCGGTACTGGACTTCGAGGTCATGCGATTTGCCCAAAAGACTTCGGTCAGGATCTCCTTCCATTTCCCTTTGGCGTCGGTTAACCTTTTCTTAAGATTTTGGATTATGGTTTTGTTGGTCGATTCGGCTTGTTCGTTCCCACTGGGTGATAAGGTTTCGATAAGATTCTTTTGATCTTATGATATTCGAGAAACTTGGTCACTATGGTGCCGATAGATTGTTTCCCGTTGTCACATACAATTTCGGATGGCATCCGACCCGACATATGATGTGGTCCAAATGAAGTCGATGGCTTCCTTCTCCCTGACCTTCTCGTATGCCTGTGACCCACTTAGAAAAATAGTCAGTCATAACTAAGATATATTGAGCCTTACCCGGTGCCCATGAAAGAGGGCCGACGATGTCCATTTCCCACTTCATGAATGACCATGGTGATAAGACCGAATGTAGCAGCTCCTCGGGTTGGTGAATCACCAGAGCATATCTTTGGTACTTGTCACATTTTCGTACGAACTCCTTCGCATCTATTTCCATGTCGATCTAGTAATTGCCGGCTCTAATCACCTTTTGAACCAATGGTTTAGCGCCTGAATGATTTCCGCAGGTGCCCTCGTGAAATTCCCTCAGAACATACTCGGTGTCTCCCGGTCTCAGACATGTTGCTAGCGGGCCATCGAACATCCTTCTGAACAATGTTCCATCCTCGGACATGCTGAATCGGGCTGCCTTTGTGCGCAGGTTCCTCGATTCTTTTGGATTTGAGGGAAGTTTCCCGGTCTTCAAATACTCTACGTATTTATTTCTCCAATCCCAGGTTAAGCTTGTGGAGTTTATTTCGGCGTGACCTTCTTCTACTACCGACCTTATGAGTTGTACGACTGCCCCCGAATTGAGCTTGTCGTCTTCGACCGACGACCCTAAGTTTGCAAGGGTATCGGCCTCACTATTTTGATCTCGAGGTATGTGTTGCAAACTTCACTCTTTGAACCGATGTAATGTTACCTATAACTTATCTAGATACCTTTGCATTCATTCTTCTCTGACTTCAAACGTTCCATTAACTTGGTTCACCACAAGGAGGGAGTCACACTTAGCTTCGATCACCTCCGCCCCCAAGCCTTTGTCAAGTTCGAAACCTGCAATCATGGCCTCATATTCGGCTTCGTTGTTAGTCAATTTCACAGTTCTAATGGACTGTCTAACTATATTGCCTGTAGGTGGCTTCAGTACGATGCCAAGTCCGAACCTCTTTGCATTCTAGGCACCGTCCATAAAAGGGGGTCCAGATTCCCGAAGATGTCCCCGAGTTTACCAACAACTCTCTTTCGACTTCGGGTATTAGGGCCAGCGTAAAGTCGGCCATGAAATTCGCCAAAACTTGAAACTTAATGGTTGTCCGGGGTTGATATTCGATATCGTACCCGCTGATTTCTACGCCATATTTGGCCATTGCTCCGAGAGTTCGAGTTTATGTTTTATATTTCATAATGAGTATGCTGTCACAACACATATAGGATGACACTAAAAATATGGTTTCAGTTTCCTAGAGGCACTTAGTAAAGCGAGCACCAATTTTTCTAGGTGAGGATATCTAGTACCGACTCACCTAAGGTCCTGCTAACATAATAAATTGGAAATTACGTACCTTGTTCTTCCCGAACTAGTACTCCATTTACCTCTATTTCTGATACTGCCAAATACAAGTATAGTCATTCGTCTGCCCTCGGCGTGTGAAGAAGTGGCGGGCTCGATAAATATCGCTTAAGTTCTTCCAAGGCCCGTTGGCATTCCGGGGTCCATGTGAAGTTGATTTTCTTCTTCAGTAACAAGAACAATCGATGGCTCTGATTGGAGGACCTCGAGATGAATCATCCCAGGGCGGCAATGCGCCCAGCTAGCCTTTGTACGACCTTCACATTATCCACTACCGTGATATCCTCAATAGTTTTGATCTTGTCGGGGTTGATATCGATTCCTCGATTGGACACCATGAACCCGAGAAATACCCGATCCGACTCCGAACGTGCATTTTTCTGGATTCAGCTTCATGTTGTACTTCTTCAATATACTGAAGATTTCATGCAAATGCTTTAAATGGTCCTCTGCTCACAGGGACTTAACTAACATATCGTCAATGTAAACTTCCATGGATTTCACTATTTGTTCTTCGAACATTCGGTTTACTAGACGTTGGTAAGTGGCACTGGCATTTTTTAATCCAAATGGCATTACGTTATAGTAGCATGTGCGATACTTAGTGATGAATGAGGTCTTTTCCTGATCATTCGGGTTCATTCGTATTTGGTTGTACCCGGAATAGGCATCGAGAAAACTGAGGATCTCGTGGCCGGCCGTGGCATCGATCATGCGATCGATGTTTGGCAAAAGGAAAGAGTCTTTGGGGCATGCCCTATTTAAATCTTTATAATCCATACACATTCGTAGTTTGTTCCCTTTTTCAGGGACTACTACTATATTTGCTAACCATTACGGGTATTTGATCTCCCTGATGGACCCTATTTTAAGGAGTTTAGTTTCCTCGTCCTTGATGAAAGCATGTTTGACCTCGGACTGGGGTCTCCTTTTCTGCTTAACCGGATGGAATTTTGGGTCAAGGCTCAGCTTGTGAGTAGTGATCTCTGGTGGGATCCCTGTCATGTCGAAATGGGACCAAGCAAAGCAACCCATGTTAGATATAAGAAATTGAATGAGTTTTTTCGTGAGCTCGGGAGTTAACCCCGTGCCCAGGTATACCTTCCGATCTGGCTGGTGTTCGATTAGTATGACCTGTTCCAGCTCTTCCACCGTTGATTTGGTAGCATCGGAATCATTGGGGGCTATAAAGGATCGAGGAACCCCGTAATCATTGTCTTCGTCAGTCCCCTGCTTGTCCGGTTGGGTCGAGGCCGGCATCGGTGATTCCTATTTGGATTCTTGTTTTGTCAAACCTGGCTCCTTTGTCGATGAAAGTGTTGATATCAGAATTACTTCATCAACATCAAACATCTCTTTTGCGGCGGGTTGCTCCCCGTAGATCGATTTAATCCCCTTTGGTGTTGGGAATTTTAACGCCTGGTGAAGGGTCGAGGGCACAGCCCTCATGTTGTGGATCCATGGTCTCCCAAACAGGGAATTCTACCTAATGTCCCCTTCGATCACATAAAACTTGGTCTCCTTAGTGGTTCCGGCTACATTTAATGGTAACGTTATTTCTCCCTTAGTAGTTTCTGAAGCCATGTTGAATCTGTTTAGCACTCAGGCCGCATGCACGATTTGGTCCTATAGGCCGAGAACCTCTACGACCCTCGATCGAATAATGTTGGCCGAGATACCTGGATCAATGAACACGTGTTTATCTTGAGTTTTATTCATGAGTGCTGAGATTACAAGTGCATCATTATGAGGCTGCATGATTCCTTCTGCATTCTCGTCGTTGAAAGATAAAGTTCCTTCTGGTATGTAATCTCGAGTCCGTTTTTCCCTCGTGATTGATACTTTGGTGCGCTTCAACATTGGACCTTGAGGAACATCAACCCCTACGATGATCATATGAATGACATTTTGAGGTTCTTCTTGCTCGTTTTGTTGGAATCCCCATTTCTAAAATGATTCTTACCTCCATCGCTTAGAAATTCAAGAAGGTGCTCGTTGTTGAATAACCGGGGCTACTTCTTGTCTCAATTGTCGAGAATCCTCTGTTTTGTGGCCATGAGTTCCATGATATCTGCATATTTGGTTGGGATCTCATTGGGTTGGATCTGTTTGTAAAGGTCGAGTCAATTTGGTGTCTTTGATGCGTCCAATAGCCGATACGATGGCAGCTGCATCAATATTAAATTTGTATTCTTTTAATCGTGGTGCTTCTTTAGGTCCGATAGGCCTGTCGAAGCCGTTCTTGCTCATGAGTCCTCGAGAGCTCTGGCCTCGATAACTTCTCCTTTCATTTCGTGCAGAATATTTCCCAGATCCGTTGCTCCTACGATCTCCATTATATGGCTGGTATCGATCTCTGTTCAACCACGATTCTCGGTTAATATCCCTCTTGATTCTATCGACGGGTCTGATAGGATAAGTGGACCCGGAAGGAGTCCCAAGTTGATCATCTTCGACCCTGATCTTCGATTGATACCCATTATGCACATCGACCCAAGTAATAGCTGGGTATTCTATCGAATTCTGCTTCAACTGCTGCGAAGCCACCAAGCTTCGAACATTGAGTCCTTAGGTGAAAGATTGAACAACCCAATCATCAGCGACCGGTGGCAGGTCCATCCGCTCCATTTGGAATCGAGACGCGAATTCTCTGAGCATTTCATTGTCCTTCTGCCTTACCTTGAAAATGTCCGACTTCCTGGTTTCAACCTTGATGGCCCCGGCGTGTGCCTTTATGAAAGAATCTACAAGCATAGCAAATGAGTCAATATAATTAGGTGGTAAATTGTTGTACCATATCATAGCTCCCTTCGACAGGGTCTCTCCAAATTTCTTTAGCAAGACAAATTCGATCTCGTCATCCTCCAAATCATTCCCTTTGATAGCACATGTGTAAGAGGTGACATGCTCGTTCAGATCGGTCGTTCCATTGTATTTATGAATCTCGGGCATGCGGAACATCTTGGGATCGGCTTGGTAGCCGCGCTCGGGGGGAAAGGTTTTTGCACAAACTTTTTGGAGTCCAGACCCATCAATATCGGCGGTGCCGCCGGGATTTGATCACCCCTGGAGTTGTAAGTTTCCACCTTCTTGTCGTTTGCCTCGATCTTCTTTTCCCCCGACTCAATTCGTTTTGTCAGTTCTACGAGCTCTTCATGATTGCAGGATTGGTCTTCGATTCTTTCTCGTTCGATTTCCTTGAAACCGATTCGACCTTGTGGATAACTTCCTGGGACGGCTCGGGCTCGATTCTACTCGGTGGGTGATTCTTGTTTTGGAGCTGGGCTGTCGATGCCTGTTGAGCCTGCAACATTTCGAAGATCACCCGCATGCTAATCCAGCCATCTGCGCCACCATGTGTGCTTTGAGCGGCTGATCGAACATCCCCACGGACGTTGCTCTCGGGATCGACGACAAAATTTGCATTGACGTTGCATCCCACGAGCTGACATCGAATGGATCTACAACGGAAACTCCATCGAGGCCAACCGGGGGTACGCCGTTCCCTGGGGCTATATTATCATTTTCGCCGTGGTGGCCGAAGTCATTGTCAACGTGTAAGGGTGCTGACTGAGAGTTCGACATTTTGGTCCTGAATCAAAGGTACTCCAAAGAACAAGTGTAAAATAGTGTGTGTTATAAAAGTTTGTACCAGGTAATCACTATTATCCTTAGCCCCACAGTGAGCGCCGAACTGTTTACCCTCAAAATCAAATAACAATTAAATTTATACGCGATTTTAAGGATATACGATATAACTTGATACAAATTAAGAAAACAGATTAATATTGAAATTGATGATAAGAGAATAAGTGCAAACCACGCAAATTGAACAGCCTTGGCCTTTGAGTTTAATCACCCTCGAACCAAGAAATGCATCAATTGATGTAAGAACAGAATAACAAGATGATAAGAGCTAGAAATAACAGTGTATTGCTTTTTGCTGCGTATTAAAAATGTGTTTTACAAATGATAAAACCTCACTTTATATAGTAGGGGAATCATATTCTTGATATAATTCTATAAAAGGTAACCAATCTCACGATTTGCTGATTAATCGGCATCTCCTTGATACGTGCCGAGATTTCCGCCGTGATCTCCAACCGATCCCGGATCTTTCGGCCTTCCGTTATTTGGCTCGACAAAGTCCCCTCGATCTTGTTCGGTCCTGGAGTCACGAGCTCAACGATTTAATCCATGCCTTGGTTCGATATGATCCGGGCTCGAGCTCTGACCTGTCACGTTTCAGCCTCGGCCGGTCATATAATGGACGAATCCGGTTTCGACCGTATACAGTATAAACAAGGACAAGATGGCTTGCATTTTTATATGCTTTGTCCAATCAAGAACACCTTATCTTTTATTGAGTCCATAATCTTTAAAGTTTCTTTGCAAAATATCCCCAATCGAGTGATGACCAGATTTCCATTCTTGTTTTCCCAAGAAGCTTGTGTCATCAATAACTTTACTACGTCTTCTCTCAAGTTCAATTTTTTTTCTTCCATAATCTGTTTTTTTATTTCACTTAGTTTTTAAGTTTTTCTCTTTTCTTTTTCTTTCAATTTCACCTCCACAATTATTACACTGTTCATATGTCATCAACTCATCATTTTAGCAGTAAACTTACTTCAACTGTGGGCTGGCCCAGCCTTGCTGGTTCTGGTTCAAGATCAAGTAGGTTCAATAATGACCACCATGACCCGAAGAGAGAAAGAAGTATATAAAAGAGCATTGTTTTCCTGCCCTCTACGAAATTCGTGATGATAAATTTTGGGACACAGCAAGTATATATACATAGTATTTATCATTCATAGCTAGGAGTGGCAAACGGGCGAGTCGAGTCAGATATGGTTCGGGTCGAAAACGGGTAATGAAAAAATGGATAACTTATCCGACCCGACCCATATTTAATACGCATAGAAAATGGGTTAACCGGCGGGTAATATGCAGTGGCGAAGCCACATGGTCATAAGGGTGGTCAACTGACCCTTCATCGAAAAATTGCACTGTATACTTAGGTAAAATATTATTTTTTAGAGGTATATAACACATACTGAATACCATTTATCGGAAAAAAATTTCACTGCTTTTAATTTTGAACACACTTGAAAAAATTCCTAGCTTCGCCACTGATAATATGGTTAACCATATTATCCATGACTTCTTGAATATGATTACTTCTGGGAGAATTCCTAATCTCCCAAACTTGGGTAACCCCCTATTTGAGGCTTTACAAATATAAAAGTTAAACTCATTAGTTATCCATTGGTTACTCATTGGTTATCCATTTTCTAAATGGATAATATGCTTCTTATCCGTATTTGACCCGTTTTTAAAAAGTTCATTATCCAACCCATTTTTAGTGGATAGTATAGGTGGTTAATTTCTTTAACCATTTTGCCACCACTATTCATAGCTATAATTTCAGAAAATTATGATTTGTAGCTATATTTAAATTTTATAACAAATTCACATATCCTGCTAAAACAAGAGATCAATTATTTTAAACTAAAACAAGAGAGCAACAAGCTCTCGTAACTCAATTAAAATATTCTATTTTTCTGTATTCCTATATTGCGCTTTGGTTGTATTCGCTGCGCGAACGAATACCATTGTATACAGCTACAGAAGGTTATTAAGCAAACTATAATTACATATGGTAATCAGAGGCGAACCTAGGATTCGGCGGTCGCGGGGCACCATGACACTCATTATAAATTTATCACTGCTCATAATGATTGGTATGGGGGCCTCTGCTAATATCTGACTATTTTTTGAAGACATTTGTAAGTATATATGGAGTTTTTGTCGAAGTTTTCGGGTGCTGGTGACCTCTCAACTAAACATGTGTGTCCGCCTCTAACGGTAATTAGGCTCTAAACTGTAATGCGTTTATGAAAATTTCTCTGAAAAGAAGGTAAAATAACTTATCTATACCCGGTACTTATATATACAAAACCAATGGATGCGAGATTCAAAATTTCAAATTTATGTCTTTCATAAACATTATCACTTAAACGTGGTTAAATAATATATATTCTCACTTTAATTTTTTAATATTAAATTTAAAATTAATTAATTTGGTGTAAATATTGAGTGCGAGTAAGTATTTACGACGCAAAACTTGAGTCAATTACTTATTCCTGCCTTTTTCAAAATATACCATTTTAATAAAATTTGATCCTTCCTGAATTGGTTATTTAGGCCAAACTTGCCTAAATTTTTTGCAAAAATATAAGGGAAAGAAAATGACCCAAAAAAGAATACAGAAGGGAAAAAAGTGAGAAACTAGCTGAAAATAATAATCCGCACTGATATTGAATTTATATATTAGAATAGTAAGTAATGTAGTATACTAACTATGCTGTGGCGTTAATAATTCACATCAAATTTTGCAAGAATAACACATGACGAGATGCAAATGTTAATAAATCTTATCTACCATTCCATATAAAAATTTAAAGCATAAGATAGCGTTAGAACTCCAAAATATTTGGTTGTAGCTATAATTAAGGTCATAATAGACATTAGATATCGTTTTACCAAAAAAGTGCTAAACCTTTTCTTAAAGCGAATTAATGATGAAATAGAGGGTGAATCCTAGTTAAATACAATAACTACTAGATCTAAGATTTAGATGTATTGATGATGTAGGGCAGAATCCGAAAATATCGTATACCAACTACAAATGTTCAATGATTGTCAATGAATATGGTAATAAAAGTATGCAATAAATGTAGATAATGGCAATGAATGTAATAAGAAGGAATTTACCACCCAAATGTTAGATGACTTGGATGATTCTCCTTCCCGACAACAATGTGGAGAAATAAAAAATGAAGATGGACAAGGAATCTTTGGATCTTGTAAATAAAAAGTGTATATCCAACAATATATTCAGTGGACAAGACAAGCGTTTGTGTATTCTTTGTAGTCAGCCCTTTACAATGTGCTCTTATCTGAAAAGTGAAGATCCCCTTCCTGTTCTTTATCTCTTCATATTTATAGGGGATATTCCTAAGAAACCCTAAAAAGTACAAAAGAAAAAATATTCAAAGGAATATTCCTTCTTCTATTCTAAACTTATCCTACCGTTACATTCATACACCCTTTACTCGACCTCTGTACTAATCTCTCTTTGTCACGCCCCAAAATTCGAGGAGCGCGACCGGCGCTCAACCAAGTAAACCCGTCTAGCAAGCCTGATAGGTTTCGTACATACTACCCAATCTTTGAATAAAGAGGACTTATACGTCATTAATCAAATTCTATAAACAAATCTTTAATGATTTCCATTTCATTTCCATTAGCAACTTCGTAATTTTGAAGATATACAAGTTTTATACATCTTTTCCAAACATCATTATTTCTATTTAATTTCCAATACCTGACACTACCCACAACCTGTCTACGGAGCCTCTAAACACAACTGAAGAGTAATGTAATATGGAAATGTGGGTAACAAGGCTCTGGCTATACCTCAAATACAAAGTACATGACAAACAGATGAAATAGGACCCCGAAACGAAGTGGCGCTCACCAAGTTAGCTGAAAGGATGATGGGGCACTAGCTGCGACCAACACTGCCTGCAATAGAAATACCTACATCCATTTAAAGACGTAGCGCCCTCGGCAAAAGGGACATTAGTGCCATCGAATAGCACTAGTATGTATAACTAAACACCATCTCAATAGAAAGAACTATCATAAAAGAACAAAGAAATCTTAAGCACCATTTCAAGAGAAAGAACTATCATACAAGAACAAATAAATCATAAGTATTCAACCAAAGCTTTAAACAATCACTACATCATCAAATACAAATAAGGGATCACATAACTTTCACACAATTTCCATAACTTTAGTCTAGGGCATTCCATATTGTTGCATCATTATCCACATTACCACCACTTCCTTGAGCGGAGTTCGATCACGGCCCGATCGGCTAGGCCGTCTCCCGGAGACGTTACCATGACTTCATTCATACCTTCCAGTTTCACTCATCAATACATTGCCACCACGTATATATATCATGGCGTCCGATCACGGCCCGATCGGCTAGGTCGCCTTACCGAGGCGTTTCTATTTTCCATCACTCATCTCATATCAACCTTTGTTTCCCATAAATCATTTCATAGGCACTTAGGGCCACAATTATCACATCATACTTGGCACTAGGCCATATTTCACAACTCACATTCCACATCACTTTCACTGTCAACAACAACTTACAATTTAAGATAATGGGCATACACAAGAGAAATTCAAGTTATAAGCATAGAGAGTAATTCTCATGATTCGGCACAATAATCACAATTTAAACTTGACTTGAAATCTAGGCAATTTAGCATATATTTTACATTCTTCAATCTCAATTTATTGTCTAAGCATTTCAATACATGATTCACATTCCTTGCACCTTTTCAAGTTATCAAGAATAGCATATTGATCATATGGGAATGCATCTTTCACAATTATAGGGTCACAACACCAATTCATGTAAGTATCAATCAAAGCAAGAATCCAAAGTTCAGTCTTACCACATTTACACAAGCATCGATAGAGCTCAATTTCTAAAGGACGGGGTTTTATCCATACATACCTTGTTTAAGCTTTCCTTAAGTTACTACAATGTTCTGGAAATTCTAGCAATCCCAATCTACTTTGAGACATAACAAAATTGAACACAAATTAGAAAGGTATTCATGGTTTCAGCTCATTTGAGCATTTTATCAAATACTAGTTGAGCATCTTGATTTCAAATCTCTTTTACAAGGTTTCCATCATTCCCCCAACCCAATCTTTACTTATTTATGTTCAACAATATTTCCACAAGCCTACTTTGTACATGCATGTATACATAATAGTATTACACCCAAGAATCATACCTCAATACCCCATCTTATACCCCAAACTCGAAATTAAAGCCTAATGTATAGAATCTTACCTCTTAGATAAAGAACTTGTGATTGGGTTCTTTGATTCTTGAAGATTGATGCAAGATTGGATGATTGAATGTTGGGTTCCTCCTTCTCTCTCTGAAATGCTCTCAACTCTCTCTAAAATCAGTGGAAAAATGACCCCAAATGAAGCCCCAAAGACTATATATTAAAATGGGGTCGGGTTATAAAAATAGGAAGGTTTACCCTCCGAATGCGGGTCTACGGTCGCATAATGGACCGCAGAATAGGTATGTTGGCCGCAAACGCGTCGCAAAACTCGGTGCCCAAAACTGGGCTACACTGGTCCAGTTTGCGACAAGATTTGCGATCGCAAATCAAGTATGCGGACCGCATAATGGTTTTTGCGATCGCATATCTGACACAGGATCGCATTTTTGCAGCCTTTGGTAATTTGACCATAACTTTGTGTAGGAATGTTCAAATGACGAACGGTTTGAAGCGTTGGAAACTAGACTCAAAGAACTTTCATTTGATAGGTTATTCACCACATAAAACCTTATACATATTTAGATGTGCTTGTTCAAAGTATGGACTAGTGCAAGTACCTTTGGAATCTTAGCCTATTATGAACTTTTTCCAATTTTCCTTAGACTTAGGCCTTTCCTTGGACCCCAAATTACTTACCATAAGACATATACACATATTTACCAAATCCAATTGATATACACCATGTTAATAGCACATAAAATATTATAATAAGCCTACGTGGCACCACGAAATCCTAGTTTACTTAGCGAAATTTTCTGGGGCCTTACATTCTCCCCCCCTTAGGATCATTCGTCCTCGAATGAGGAGTAGAGTCCGACCTAAACGCTTAACATAATAAATCTCTTTCTAACCTACCTCAAGTCCCTAAATTTTGACTAACTCCCAAATTTTTCAGAAATTTCGGCAGAGTCTCCTGTGTAACTAGGCCTATCCACCTGTCAGAGAACCACCAAAACCATCCTAACAACACTTCCACAACGAGACAAAGCACCACAATGTATATATCGACAATACCAGTTTTACCATTACAAGCACTACATTATCATAAGGATACCTGGACATGAACCGCACATTTCTAAATCATAATACCTAGAAGGTATCTTTCAAGTCAAAGCTTTTTGATATACAATCAAGCGAAAATATTTCCCTTCCACGATACTTTCGGCCTTCAAGGTGGCCTCCTCGATTTACAAGCTTTGCCATAACACATTCACGGAAGCAATCACAACCCCTAAACTTATCTAACAAGGATGACAGCTAGATACCTCGCATAAGTTAACTATCTATTAACATTCACCTTCAATAATTTACACCAGGATGATACACAATGATCTCCACCTACCTTCTTAGACATAGACATATGAAAATACAAATTTATGAGGAACAACTATGGGGAAACATCATACTCCTAGTGCGACCTAATGAGAAATGCGCTTATGTACCCTTCATTATAAATTCACCTAACATCTACATGGGAAAATTTTGAGAATAACCGGTTCACCCTCCAAAACTCTAAATCTCTAGGCGAACACTCACACTAAACCCTTGATGACCTTCAACAATTACTCTAAGATGTGCTATCATAAACTGACCATAAAAATACCTATCAAATATATATATGATCACACTGCGAAGCTTCCCATTTGACTTGTCTGAACTTACAATACCCAATGGATCTAATACAATGAGGAACAATAGAGTTCAAGATTAGGCTGGAGTTATTCAGGAATCCATTAATGTGCTGAGAAGAGCATTTCATGAGGTTATATGCTAAGAGACACAAAGATTACTACTAACAATACTGACATGGTTAATCATTGTGACGACATCAATTATTAGACAAATAAGGCATAGGGGTAACTCGTACATTGCAATAGGAACCATTAAGGAGGAATACTCAAGTACGTGAACCACCCGTCTTCTAGAATGTAGGGAAAATCCGTTTATCAAGAACGAGAATACTCTGTCACCTTGAATGCGATATGGGTTTCAAAATACATGAAGTTGAATTACACTTTTAACATTAATTGACACACGGAATCTATGCCACAAGCCCATGAGGATGAAAAGAAGTTGAACACTTATGAGATTATCATATTTCAAACAGCTTAACCCTTCCTGATAGTTGATCCTATATGATAGAACTAAAGATACGACAACTTGTCTTCCAAATCAATATGCTCATGATATGTGCAAAAATCTAAAGGCATCTAATCTCAACCTTTCACGAGTGAAACCACATAGCTAGGACATCCTACCATAGGGGTGAAATCATGTATTGTTAGAGGAGTTCCGATGGTTGACATAATGCCCCGGGAAGAAAGACAATTAAAACTCATATCCTCCTTAAGGAGGTGGAACGCCAGGGGTAGCAAAATTTCCCGCACATGACAATGACGTTGTCAATAATCCTAGAAGCCGAGTGAGCAGAGAGCCACATAACCTCATCAAATCCGACCCATTCATGACTTTTGAAAAGGGGACACACTTTGGTTTGAAACCATGGCAATATAAGCTTGAACTTAGGGGAAATAATTACTTTTGGAACCCATGAGACAAGCCCACGTAGCCCTAGAAAATCGATAACAATGGCAAGAAAGTACTTAAAACCCTTACGAGTTGGTTAAAACAAGGCCTCAAAGTGCCCACATGGATAAGTTTGAAAGAATGAGACGTCTAAATGCATTTATCGGGGAAAAGTAACCTAGGTTATCTAGTCACAGAGACAAGCAGAGCAGGTAAATGGTTGTAAGAAGAACATCTACAAGGAATACCTGCAATATTTATTTATTCTAACAAAAGGAATATGTCCACTTCCTTAATGCTACAAGACTTCCTCTTTGATGCCATGACACATAAATGAATTTTACAATGAGAGTTATCAGATGAAATAGATAGTAGGGTAACAAAACTAATGAGCACCATTCGGAACCAACAAGCTCACACTAAGTCGAAGACATTAGAAGTCTATAGTAAAGGGGGATTTACCCACTTTCAGTGTCCTTTTAGAAAAGGGGTACTTGTAGAGAACATAAAAATGAGGTGAATTTAATCGAATCGCATAGTTGGATAACTTAGTCGAGACATTGAGATAATATCGCGTTGAAGATTACGGGTAAACAACACACGATGCAAGACAATGAAAAGAAAGTGAAAGAGCCTTATGGAAGTAACCTTTGCATTGTAACCACTAGGAAGGGTGGTAATATAAAGCGATTACGAGAAGCTACATTTTTTAAAGAAGATCTCTTTATGAAGTCACGTGATGTATAGCTCCAGAATTCAAAATACAATTATGTTTAGCAACTCAACTCCATAATGAAGCACTACAACACACTTCTACACATCCAGCTATTACGAGCCACATTGGGAGATGCTATAGACTTGACTGAGAGAAAGGCTTTGACATATGAATGTGTTAATAGGTGTATTGCTCCTTGGTCAACCCAAAACCAAAAGGCGAGAGTTAGACTGATAAGCAGATCGTTGGACTAGCACATGTGTAGATAATTCATTGTCGAAAGGAGATCATTCAATCTCAGCAATTGCGACATGCTATCAACCCTTGATGAACTTGAAGTGAGGTGGGAACCCAATGAGATAGTATAAAATAACCATGGAAGGTTTGCAGATGTTCATAATGAGTTCTCCATGGATTTTGACTTGAGAAATACCCAGATGCTAATGAAAGATAGAAAACAGGAGAAACAGGCATTGTACTATGATAACCCCAAAGGTGCGCTTGCTACGAAGAGCCTAGTAAGGGTCCTTACGAGAAAGAAAGTGTTATAATGACACATAGAAGGATATGTTCTCTCATGGTTATTGAACAAGTTTGGCGAAACTAGCACAATGAATTCACTAACTAAGGAACACAATTATCACATGTTGTGGAGGTGTAAAGAGAAAATAAGCATTTCACATGAGCTGAACATGCTTCTGCTATATCAACAACTAGACTGCAATACACAACCACGTCACGGCAATCACAATACTAGGAACAAAGTGAGCTTCTTACTAAGGAATGATCTTAGTGGACATGAAAGTCATTCTGAGATGGGAAAACAAAAGATCTTTCTGTGATAGATTCGTAAAAATCTCGAATTTCTCAGAAATTCTATACAGACAAGCGACCCCTTCATTTGACATGTACACATATGATAAGAGGTGGGATATGCTCTCATGTTACTAGACAGTGAAAAGGTTTCATGATGATACTCGCAAGAGGGTAGAGTTACTATTCAAATCATAGAAGCCATATACACCAGTGAGAAAAAGAGTGCCTTGAGAAGCATCGCAACACTGGGATGCTTTACATGGAACTTGGCACCACATAGGTAAACTTTACGACAGTGCATGCATAGGCACAAGCGAGTAGATTTTGTCCATTTAAATAAAGAGTTTCAAAAAGGAATTCATCGGGAATAGTCCCTTGTTGAGAATTTAGGGAAAGCCAGTGGGAAGTATCAATTCTAGAGTTATAACTTCATTCAAGGACGTATTTATAGATCTTAATTCCAAAAGAAGATGTAAATAAGTGAATTTGTAATAGAGTGGATTCACGAACAATACGGCTCCTTCAAGGTGTAGGTACACACAAGTCTTTGTGACTCACATCTTATTAAGACCATGTTTATGAGAATTCTTCAATATGGATGTACATATAATGAGTAGAAATTTTGATTTGACTCACTTAATGACTTTATGTTGGTAGGGCAATAGCTTAATCAATACTCCTCGACTCAGCATCCCTAACGTACGTAGGTAACATACTGATATACTACATGATTTGGTGGTGCAGAGACATTAATAGGAACAAGGGTACTCGTCTTAGCAACAAGTTCTACCAATCCCTCCATGGCTCGATACATTCTCCTAACAACGCTTGGGCAATCTCCCTTATATTCAATGGTGGGGGCATTCCCTCCTTACTACTTCCAAAATCATGAATTACTCATCTCAAGATTAAGACAGAGAATGGAAATTAGCTCCCTATCTTGAGCTCTACTGCACGATCTTGGAGTATCAAAGAAGGGTGAAATTCCTAAATGACCGAATAGCCTCAAACTTATAGATGTGGTCGACTACACACCGATAAGAAGGACTCTACTAGACACGGCTCCGAGACATCCTAGGACACTTTAAAACCTTAGGCTCTGATACCAAGTTTGTCACACCCCAAAAATCGAGGAGCGCGACCGGCGCTCAACCGAGAGAACCCGACTAAGCAAGCCTGCTAGGTTTCATTCTACCCAAACCGATTCATGAATAAATAGGAGATGGACTCCATTAATCATACTTAGGAAGAGTTTCATTAACAACTTCCATTTCATTTTCATTAGCAGCTTAAATCATAAATATCAAAATATTACAAGTGTTATAAATCTTTGCCAAACATCAATATTCTTACTTTAATTCCAAATACCCGACACTACCCACAACCTATCTACGGAGCCTCTAAACATAACTGAAGAGTAATGTAATATAGAAATGCCGGTAACAAGGCTCCGGCTATACCTCAAATACAAAGTACATGATAAACAAATGAAACAGGACCCCGAAATGAAGTGGGGCTCACCAAGTCAGCTGAAAGGTTGATGCGGCACTAGCTGCGACCAACACTGCCTGCTATAGAAACACCTACATCCATTTAAAGACGTAGCGCCCCCGGCAAAAGGGATGTTAGTGCCATCGAATAGCACTAGTATGTATAACTAAACACCATCTAGTTAGAAAGAACTTCCATACAATAATAATGAAATCACAAGTACAACTCAAACACTCTAAATGATCACAACATTATTAAATAAAAGAATCATGCCATTTTCACATCCTTCTCCCATAGCTTTTAGTTTGGGGCATTTCATTCATATGTTCATCACTGTTCTCAATACCACCGCTATCTTGAGCGGAGTCCGATCATGACCCGATCGACTAGATTGCCTCATTTGAGACATATATCTCAATCACCATTTCATTTCCCTTCTCCGGAGTTCAATATTAGCACGTTACCACCATGTGTGCGGCATAGTGTCCGATCACGGCCTGATCGGCTAGGCCCGTCCTTACCGGAGGCG